>NW_024839259.1:0-1163 GCF_019175285.1 Sceloporus undulatus
GTTCAGTGGAAAAATCGCTCCCAAGCCCCGGCAGTTGTCCTGAAAGGGGAAAGGGCCAACGGAAGGCGATGGGGGAAATTCCAGCGCAGCATCATGGGAAATTTGTAACCCGGTGGTCTTCAGGAGAACCAGCAGATTGGATGTACACACCAGCCAAAGCAGCAGAGGTTTCGCACTGGCCATCAATACGGATCCCATGAATACACTAATTTTGCGCACTCGCAAAACGGAGGAGCCGGCTGCCTTCAGTTCGGAACCCAGCCGTGAATACGCATTGGCCAAAGCGTATTCACATTATATCGCATTGGTCAATACGTATTCTGAGCTCACAGGTGTGGAACTCCAATGCCATATAACGTGAATACGCATTGGCCAATGCGAACTGACCCTACTTCTGTGCCCTGTGTGGTAAGGTCCAAAGCAGACTTGAAGGCTGCATCTTTACTGCACAAGTAATCCAGTTTGACACTGCTTTAGCTCAAGACGACCAGGTTTCCTCCTTTCCTAGGATGTGTCTGACATTTCCACTTTCTGTCCAAGAAGAATTCCAAAATGTCTATTTTGAGCAAGGACTGACATTTCTAGGAGTGTTTTGATTTTTTTTAAAAAAAGCTTTATTTATAAAGCGCTATAAGTTTACACAGTGGTGGATGCAGTCAGTCTGGACCTTTTTAATGCAACCTATATTTTGGGGGGAAATGGTATTTTACAACTTCATGTTATATATGTTAGCCTAGGAGAGCACAGCATTGTAGTTTTAAAAAAACACCCAGTGGAAACACACACACACACACAAAATCAAATCACCAAACCTTCAGTAAGAAGCTGAGTGAAAGTTTTTGTTTGAAAGAAACCAATGTGGGGACCATAGATATTTATTGAAGAAAAGATGTGCAAACTGGAGCCACCACAAGGAAAGCCCTGTCTCTACTACTCACCAGCCTAATGTCCCATAAAGGCATAAAGCCTGGGGGGCGACTAAAATGGTGAAGGGTCTGGAAACCATGCCCTATGAGGAACGCCTTAGGGAGCTGGGGATGTTTAGCCTGGAGAAGAGAGGGTTATTAAATACTTGAAGGGATGTCATATTGAGGAGGGAGCAAGCTTGTTTTCTGCTGCTCCAGAGAACAGGACCTGGAACAATGGATGCAAGCTCCAGGAAA
>NW_024839260.1:0-1163 GCF_019175285.1 Sceloporus undulatus
GGCCTTGCCGGGCCACATCCGGCCCGCGGGCCGTAGGTTGCCTACCCCTGGACTAGAAGATGGAGACTCTTTGCCTTATCCATATGAAGAACAGAAAATCTCCAGCTTTTCTGTAACCTGAGGCAGGCAGCAGCTTGTCTATAATAAGAAAACCTTGCCACCTTGATATATTTTTCACACTATGGAGATGAAAGATAGTGAATATGTTAGACTATTGGTATGAGAGTGATGGGATGTACCCACACTGCAGAATTAAAACAGTTTGATACCACTTTAACAACCATGACTCTATAGTACAGAATGCTGGGATTTGTAGTTCAACCTGGTCTGTCAGAGTGGTAGGGCCTCAGCAAACTACAAATCCGAGGATTCTGTAGGATAGAGTCATGGCAGTTAGTGTGGTGTCAAACTGCTTTAATTCTGCAGTGTGGATACACCCAAAGCTGCCAGTTTGTATTCTATTACAGCCATGATCAGTTCAGAAGGTGACCTTAGTTAAGTGACTGTCGAGTAAGTCTCAGCCCTCCTCACCAAAGATATGACCTGCAGTAGAGGTATAGTAAAGACTGTGTGTCTGTGCCTTCAAGCTGCCTTGCTGACTTATGGTTACCCCATGAATTTCCTGGGGCTTTCTTAGGCAAGGAATATTCAAAAGTGGTTTTTCAAGTTTGTTCCTCTGAAATATAACCTACAGCACCTGGTATTCCTTGGTGGTCTCCCATTCAAGTACTAATCAGGGCAGACCCTGCTTAGCTTCCAAGATCAAACAAGATCTAGCATGCTTTAATAAAGGGCTATGGTAAGGATTCTCGAGATTGTGCATGGCGAACACTTAAGATGCTAAGTACTGCTTTCCTCCTAGAATCAGATTGCTCAACGTTGTCTTCAAAAATCCGAGCCTGAAATCTAGCCATTTCCCCCACATTCCCTTTTATCTTAGATGAGAGGCATATTTTACAGCATCAAAGGACTACTTGGGAGCTACTTGGGTTCTTCCATTCATGGTCTTTCTCTCCCTGTCAGGAAACTAGGCAGCTGTTTTCCTGTTAGCACAGGCCGGCAAAGTGGAGCTGAATGTTCTGTACCTGCCCCTAGCATCTTAAAGACACATGGCTTTGCCAAAGCTTGTAATTTCATTTAATTAAAGGAGTGATAAAGTATTC
>NW_024839261.1:0-1163 GCF_019175285.1 Sceloporus undulatus
CGTATTTCTATTGTAAATAATTGTAAATGGAATATGTAATAGGTTGACGTGTGTTAGCTATGTATGTGAGTAAGTTTTGTTTTTTTTAATAATAAAATTTAATAATAATAAAAAAAAGGAAATGCTGATGCCTCAAGGGCTGGATCCTAAGCAAAACGAGAGATAAGGTTTGAACTGCAATTCAGAGATCAAGGTGAAATTGTATATGGGTTTTTCAAGGTGTAATTGTATAAATGGTTTAATTTTTAAAAATAGTTATAATTTTAATGCCTTTGCATTGTTTTGAATTTGTACTGTATTAAATTTGCTGTTAGCCACGCTGAGTCCCTATATTGGGAGAAAGGATGGATGTATATAAATAAAATAAATAAACTGGAGATCCCTTGAGGATCCATGGGTTTCTTGGTGTAAATAGCCCTCCACCAATAGAGACAGAGACTGAATGATTCTGTCCAGAGTTGCTATGGGTCATTTTTGGCACCTGGGTTGTATCTCCATTGCTCAAACGTAGCACTTTGACACCATTAAACTTAAAGGACTCTGTCCAACAGAATCCTGGGATTTCTTATTTCATAAAGTACTTAGAATTATATAGCAACTCTCATGAAGGACTGCACTGGGGCTCTCTACCAAGCATCCAGTTCTAAGCGCCCCATTCCCAGGTTTCTCTAAGGTGGATCCACAGCTGTTAACATGGCACCAAACTGCTACAGTTGGATAATATGTATAGGCCTTTGGTTGCCTACTTTCTGGTGTCTCTCCATCTCTCTTGTAGGGTTGTGAATTCACATCCTGAGGTTTGTGGACCAAAACCTAGGACCTGGGGCAGGGCCTCTAGAGATTTCATTCAGCTAAATGCATAAATTACTAATCACAGCAGCTCACAGTTTGTCATTCAAATCTACTCAATATACTTTCCTGTGTGGAAATGAAGAGAGACATTTTAAAGGTCTGTTCCCAGATCAAGGGGAAATGAGAGAAGTATTCTTCCTCACTTACTTCGGGAGACATGATAAAGCACATTCAGTTTACCCTCCTTGTTTCAAATCAGAGTGTGGTTGCAGAGTAGAGCCCTTGTACCACCACAGCTAGGAGAAAGCAGGAAACTGAGCAAATCCATAGACCCTACAATCTTTGTGAGTTGAAGCAACCAATGAATCAAG
>NW_024839262.1:0-1163 GCF_019175285.1 Sceloporus undulatus
GTAATAATTTTCACTCACTCACTTTATCCAACACTGCTTGTCTTTTTGTTTCCAAGCTTGGTTCCAGTAACAAATTTTTTTCTGCAAAGTAAACCCACTGTTCAATTTTACATTGTTACTGTTAACTCCCCCAACGTTATTAAATTGTAAAT
The DNA here is from genome assembly GCF_019175285.1 of Sceloporus undulatus. NCBI lineage: Eukaryota > Metazoa > Chordata > Lepidosauria > Squamata > Phrynosomatidae > Sceloporus > Sceloporus undulatus. The sequence continues at coordinate 153 of NW_024839262.1, forward strand.
ATTTTGAAAACTTACTTGCTAGCTCCTCAATGCTTTTCACTAAATCATCCTTATCATTAATTACTTGCTTCAACTGGGGCAGATTAACAAATTGTTCCAGAAGTATATCTTCTTGTTCATTCATATCCGTCAGTTGTGATATGCTGAATATTAAAACAGATTTTAAAAAGAATATTTTGCAGAAGAATGGCTAGCTGTATTAGTTAAGCATTTTAATTGTTATTGTTGTTGTTTTTGTCATTGTTCTACAGACTGTGTGTTTTATTGTAAAAACTCAATAAAATTAATTAGAAAAAATACTTTTTGGTTTGTGAATATCATCTAAATCATATATATTAATTATTAGGGGCCAGGACACAATGAAAAAAATAATTCAGTCTGAGACCACTTTAACTGATCTGGCTCAATGCTAGGGAATTCTGGGAACTGCAGCTTTGTGATACATTTAGCCTTCTCTGTCAGAGAGCTTTGGTGGCACAACAAACTACAGTTCCCAGGATTCTCTAGTACTGAACCAGAGCAGTTAAAGCAGTCTCAAACTGGATTATTTCTGCAGAGTGTTTTGGTCCAAGGTCTTCCTTACTGCTGCAAAGATAGTGGGCCAATTTTTCACTTTCATTGAGCAACCTGGGAACCTTGGTTAAGAAACCCTGACCTACACACACACGCACACACACACTTACCTATAAACATCCACACATTTATATACACATTAAGTGTGCGTACCTCACTGAAACCTAGGCCCATGGCACTATTTATGTTCCTACAGATTAAAAAAAGTTTGCAACATAGTTTTGAAAAAATTGTGCCAATACAATAAATTCAACAGAAATGTCTCTGGATGATTTGTAGTCCTGCTGTCATAAAAATGTCCTGTGGTTGGGAAGAAAACATATACACTTTGACCTACCATTTATATTTACAATGGATCATTTTTCACATGTTAATTTTTTTTTGTAAACAGCAGTATTTAGTGATATATTTTCTAATAACAAGAGGGAACTAACAGAG
>NW_024839263.1:0-1163 GCF_019175285.1 Sceloporus undulatus
GTAGCGTTGCTTCTGCAAATGTGAACTAGAGGAGGATGTTTTGCATTAGGTCAAAATGTCTATCTTCTTCAGTTGGGGGAACTGACACAACCACAAGACACTCCCAGGATCCTGGCCTGTCTCTGCTCACATATTTTGCCCCAAATGAAGTTCACTCTTGAACCCAAACCTGAGTTGTGCACAATTTCCCCTCTTCATCCCAAAGAAAATCCAGCACTCACATCACAACTTAGTGGATCCCTCAGGAAATCCTCCTGAGAGAGAGACAGAGAACGATGCACAAAAGCAGGCGCATGGAGCTCCAGAGAGCACCTCTGAAGCATTATAAATCTGCCGGTACAGAAAAGGCCTTTTGCTCATTTCTTAGCCAGTGAGGTGTGAAAATGTTAATGAAGGGAGCAATGAGACTATGAGAGTCCTGCCATTAAAATGTAGCCCGCATCAGAAGGCTCCTGCTTCCGCATGGCCCACCATGCCGCATTGGCCCCTTCGGCAAGTGACCCATAAGCCATGCAGTGGAGCCACATGGGGCATTTTCCCACAGGAAACAGATTTTTCTGTGCAGGAAACAGCGTCTTCTGCACAGAAAATAATATTTTCCCAGTGGTTGGTGCATGCCTTAGCCATCAGAGCCTGAAACCCAGATACATTTCATCAATCAATAAAACTCCATCCATCTCGCCTTGCTGAACCCTACCTTCTGGTTCTGTAATATCTGAAAACAGCAGTATTTTCTAAAATGGGCTTTATGTGTTGTATTTAGGGATAAGAATAAGCATTCTCAAGCAGACTGACCGGCCAGCGGGGTTGCTCTGCATCGCTCCACATTTTAGCACTGATGGCTACTTGCTCATGTTTGGGAATCACTGATCTATTTCTTTACCATTAAACATGTTTCTCAATAAGACGTACACTGCTCGATTTCTCCAACAGTTTTTATCAAGAAAGCACTGGTTTCTATAACTTCCATCTTCTATAAAAGGGGTTCCCAACCTGGGGGTCGTGACCCTTTGGGGGTCGCCAGGTTGGGAATCCCCCCACCTCCCACCTCCCCTACTCCCCGCGGGTGCCAGCACTGGAGCAGGCATTGCGCGGGGAAAAGGGGAAGGGGGCGGGGCTCCCTCCTTTCCTTCTCCTTGCAAGTGCCCGCGCTGGCACAGGCA
>NW_024839264.1:0-1163 GCF_019175285.1 Sceloporus undulatus
TCCGTCCATGACGTTCCAGTGTCGTAGCAATTGGCTTGCAGCCTGACATTCACCCTCATCGGTACCTGACTCTCTGGAGTCTCATGGATAGGATGGCAGCCTGACATTCACCCTCGTCGGTCCCTGACTCTCCTGGGTTATACTAATTGGATAGGTGCTCGATGTCGATATTCATCCGTCCATAACGTTCCAGAATCGTACCAATTGGCTTGCAGCCTGACATTCACCCTCATCGGTCCCTGATTCTCTCGGCTCGTACTGATTGAATGGCAGCGTGAAATCGAACCTCGTCTGTACCTGACTCTCTTGGGTCATACCAATTGCATAGGTGCCCGATTTGGATATTCATCCGTCCATGACGTTCCAGAGTCGTACCGATTGGCTTATAGCTTGACATTCACCGTCCTCGATCCCTGACTCTCTGGAGTCATACAGATTGGATGGCAGCCTGAATTCAAAACTCGTCGATTCCTGACTCTCCTGGGTCATAACACTTGGATACGTGCCCGATTTCGATATTCATCCCTCCATGACGTTCCAGAGTCGTACCGAATGGCTTGCAGCCTGACATTCAGCCTCATCGGTCCCTGACTCTCTGGAGTCATACCTATTGGACGGCAGCCTGAATTCGAACCTCGTCGATTCCTGACTCTCCTGGGTCATACCAATTGTATACTTGTCCGATTTCGATATTCATGACGTTCCAGTTTCATGCCGATAGGCTTGCAGCCTCACATTCACTCTCATCAGTCCTGACTCTCTGGGGTCATACTGACTGAATGGCAGCGTGAAAACGAACCTCGTCGGTACCTGACTCTCCTGGGTCATACCAATTGGATACATGCCCGATTTGGATATTCATCCGTCCATGACGTTCCAGAGTCGTACCGATTGGCTTATAGCTTGACATTCACCGTCCTCGATCCCTGACTCTCTGGAGTCATACAGATTGGATGGCAGCCTGAATTCGAAACTCGTCGATTCCTGACTCTCCTGGGTCATAACACTTGGATACGTGCCCGATTTCGATATTCATCCCTCCATGACGTTCCAGAGTCGTACCGAATGGCTTGCAGCCTGACATTCAGCCTCATCGGTCCCTGACTCTCTGGAGTCATACCTATTGGACGGCAGCCTGAATTCGAACCTCGTCGATTCCTGAC
>NW_024839265.1:0-1163 GCF_019175285.1 Sceloporus undulatus
AAATTCAACACAGAGAAATGTAAGGTACTGCACTTAGGGCAGAAAAATGAAATGCACAGATATAGGATGGGGGACACCTGACTGAATGAAACTACGGTGGGTTACAAACTGCCCTCAAGCGGCCGTTTTCCCACCGCCGCCATTTGCTGCGGAGGGAAGCTCCAGTGGCCAGACCGTGAGGCTTCCCGGCGCAGCGAAAAAGGAGCGCTGAAATGGCGCTCCTTTTCAAAACGCGAAAGTGGTGCCACGAGGGGCGAAGCGTGCCCTCGCGGTGTCACTTATGCTGCAACACGTCTGGACGCTATGCGTCCAAGACATCAAAATGGCGGCACCCATGTGGATGGGTGCTGCCATTAAGGACGCGTTCCGCGCGTACTAGGAAGAAGGGCCGTGAGGAAGGTAAGACCCTTCCTAACACTAATACGGCCCTTCCTAACCCTAGTACGCGCAGAGCGCGTACTTTATGGCCATCTGTAACCCGCCTACATGTGAAAGGGATCTGGGAGTCCAAGTAGACCACAAGTTGAACATGAGTCAACAGTGCGATGCGGCAGCTAAAAAGGCCAATGCAATTTTAGGCTGCATCAATAAAAGTATAGTGTCTAGATCAAGAGAAGTAATAGTGCCACTGTATTCTACTCTGGTCAGGCCCCACCTGGAATATTGTGTCCAGTTCTGGGCACCACAATTCAAAAAGGACATTGAGAAACTGGTGCGTGTCCAAAGGAGGGCAACAAAAATGGTGAAAGGTCTGGAAACCTTGCCCTATGAGGAACGACTGAGGGAGCTAGGGATGTTTAGCCTGGAGAAGAGAAGGTTAAGAGGTGATATGATAGCCCTGTTTAAATATTTCAAAGGATGTCATATTGAGGGAGCAAGCTTGTTTTCTGCTGCTCCAGGGAACAGGACCCGGAACAATGGATACAGGAAAAGAGATTCCACCTCAACATTAGGAAGAACTTCCTGACAGTAAGGGCTGTTCGACAGTGGAACACACTCCTTCCTCGGAGTGTAGTGGAGTCTCCTTCCTTGGAGGCCTTTAAGCAGAAGCTAGATGGCCATCTGCTGGGGATGCTTTGATTTGGATTTCCTGCATGGCAGGGGGTTGGACTGGATGGCCCGTGCGGTCTCTTCCAACTCTATGATTCTGTGAGCTCCCTTTG
>NW_024839266.1:0-1163 GCF_019175285.1 Sceloporus undulatus
GGGAGAGAGAAACTGAGATATTTTAAAAGCAGCTCAAAAAGTGGGACCTCTTGAGATAAATCAGGACTGTCCCTGCCAAACTGGGATACTAAGAAGGTATGAGTTTGAGGAAGTGGGACTGTTGAAAGGCAAACCACTGCTCCAGGGGCCCTTTTACACTACCCAGTTGCATCACTATGACTTCATTTTAATTGTCATGGTTCCATCCTAGTTTAGGGAGGGGCATTCAGAATCCTTAGCCTTGGAAGCTTCTCTGATGCTGTTGATCAAAGTACAATTCCCAGGATTCCATAGGATGCACCTGTGGCAGTTAAAGTGGAATCATAGTGCTATAATTGTGTAGTCTGAAAGTGGCCTTGAGGAAGCCAGAAGTAGTAATTAATTTGGCCTTTTTTGGTCCATTTGGTGAGAATTTTTAGACTCACTCATGCGTGGGCGTGCGTTTGGGGATATTAAGGCAAGACAAGGAAGCTGCTTTTCCCTTCCCCCAGGTGCTAAACCATGGACTGTCTTGCAGCTGCTTGTCAGCTCCTTGAAATGATCACAAGGCACTTTGAAGTGATGAAAAGTGATGAGATGAGGGATGCTTCGTATGATCTATTTCATACTTGGAGCAAATTCAAAACTCCTGCATGTTGTATCCATTATGAAACCTGCTGACATCTTTAAAGTGCAGCTTAGCCTTTCCAGTTGTGCAGAAAGGCACTGGACCACCACTAGTGCATTTTTAAAAGTTTGTGGGGGTGGGGGTATGGAATTTTACATGTAATATCTATTTCAAAATTGGTTTTCTGAATGCTTAAGGCACCAGTTTAAAATCCTTTCTTCCTAGATGTTGTTCTCCACTCTTCTTAGTATCTTGGGTGTTTTCTCTTGGAGCTTCGTCTCCCTCTTAACACCTCCACAAGGTGGGAGGGCAGGAAAAGAAGCAAAAATAGTTATATTGAACATAAGAAAAACGTCAAAATATGTAGAAGTTAAGTCTCCATTATCCAGAATTCCAGAAACCAAAACTTTTTTCATGGGTGGCTGAGATAGTGACACCTTTGCTTTCTGACAGTTCGATATACACAAACTTTCATGCACAAAATTATTTAAAATATGTATACAATAATTTTTAGACTATGTATACAAGATGTATATAAAATATAAATGCATTTTGT
>NW_024839267.1:0-1163 GCF_019175285.1 Sceloporus undulatus
TTTGTTGATGTAATACATCACGGTGGTATTGTCCGTCCTCAGGAGGATCACCTTTCCTGTGACGGCGAACTCGAATGCCCTCAATGCCTTTTCCACTGCCAGCATCTCTAAGGCGTTGATGTGGAGGAGCTTGTCCTGTGCAGACCACCTGTCTTTGACGACCAAGTCGAGCAGGTGAGCACCCCATCCCTCCAGGGATGCATCGGTTGTCAGAGTCAGTTGTGACTGGGGCTGATGAAAAGGCATCCCGGTGCAGACGTTGCGGCGGTCCAACCACCATCTCAGGGAAGCGGCTATCGGTCTCGGTACCGTGAGCCACCTGGACGGGGGGTCCTCTAGCGGAGAGAAGACCGAGAGGAACCAGGATTGCAGAGGTTGAAGACGAAGTCTTGCCCAAGGGGTGACGAATGTCGTCGATGCCATGTGGCCTAGGGCGACTTGGACATCTCTGGCCCTCACCCTTCTGTGGGAGATGCAAGGCCTGAGCGACGCTGTCAAGGCCTGGAAACGGTCCGGAGGGAAAAAGGCGGAGCAACTTTCGGAGTCGAGGATGGCCCCGATGAACTTGACCTGCCGGGTCGGTGTGAAGTGAAAAGGTTCTCTGTTGACGACCAGCCCGAAGGAGTCCAAGAGGTGCAAGGCGAATGAGACTGCCTCCTGCAGCTCGTGTTGGGATTCGGCTGCGAACAGAGAGTCGTCCAGGTAGGGAAAGACCATGAAGCCCTTTTGATGAAGGTATGCCACCACCGGTGCCATGCACTTTGTGAAGACCCTTGGAGCCGTGGCCAAGCCGAAGGGAAGAACATTGTATCGGTACGAGGCGGAGCCAACAGCGAAGGCGAGGAATCTCCGGTGGGACTCTCGGATCCCGATGTGGAAGTAGGCGTCCTTGAGGTCGACGGTCGCAAACCACAGGCCCTGGCGGAGGAGAGGTAGAATGGAAGCCAAAGTTACCATTCGAAAACGGCGGTAATCAAGGAACAAGTTCAATTGTCTTAAGTCCAGGATGGGCCTGATGCCCCCATCTGCTTTCGGTACCGTGAAGTACCTGGAGAAAAAGGCCCTAGGACATTGGTCGGGTGGTAAAGGGGAGATTGCCTCCTTTCCAAGCAAGGTGCGCACTTCGTCAAGAAGGGTGTCCAAGGGGGGAGTGGACATGAAGG
>NW_024839268.1:0-1163 GCF_019175285.1 Sceloporus undulatus
TGCTCCTCCTGCCCTTCCCCTGGCCTCCAGCTGTCTCTCAGCTGGGGTAGAGTAGGGGCCCATGGTGGGGAGGAGCAATGGGCCTGCACCTCTGCTGCCCTCCGCAAGGCTTTGCCAGTCCTGAGGTGTACTTCCAGGGACCATTGGATTTGATTCAAATTTCTGCATGTGTTTCGCTTCAAATTGTTTTAGAAAGCTGTTGGTTCTTCTCTTTTAATTTGCCATATTTTAAAATACAGATTAAGCCCACTTAAATCACTCTTGTCTTAAATTGCATTGGCATCTTGTGGCACCTGTGAGACTAACTGAGCAAAAGAAGTTGAAGCATAAACTTTTGTAGACTTGGTCTCCGTCTTCAGATGCATGGAGTCAACAGGTGCCCAGGAAAGACCTTAGATCCTTCCTGAGCACCCTCTCACTCCTTGCATCTGCCGAAGGAGATCAAGTCTACAAAAGCTGATGCTAAAACATCTTTCGAAGGCAAAAGACCTGGTCCAGCTCCTCTTGGCTTCTCCACTGGGTTTTTGGCACAACTGGCCTCACTTTTATCTTTCACACAATCCTTTTTCTCCTCCATTTCTGGACTAAATCCAGCAGGTAGTCAACTTGGGCTTGGACTGCTTCTCCTGAGGCCTTTTGTATCTCTCCACTAACATGACCTTTGGATGGGAAAATAAAGAACAAAAAGAAAAGAAAATCTCACCTATTCTTTAATAAAAATTCCCTGCCGGAGCAGGAGAAGCAAAAGTTGGAAGGTGAGATTGTGAATCTGATGTGAACATTGTTTTCTGGGGGCAGGTTGTAGGTGGCACATCTGGTTCACATGGTCATCATGATATTACTGGTTGTTCTTTTGTAATTGGAAAACAACAATGCATGCTCTTTGATTGCAGTTTTTCTCCTTCTCATTCTGTATTAATAAACATAACATTGAGAAATAACAGACACGTAAAGGTAATGATGCAATAAACAAACAAATGAGTTTCGACAACGAAAACCCAGCAAGAAAAATCATTTGGACCTGTGTGCCTTTCTACAAACAGATGCAGGAGGTTTAAAGGGAGATGTGTCTATGTTTGTTTACATATAATTAATTGCAATGCAGATATCCCAAATCTCCAACAAAAATGTTGTATAATCAAATATTCTCTTGTATCTGGGAA
>NW_024839269.1:0-1163 GCF_019175285.1 Sceloporus undulatus
AACTCGAAAATTATTAATAGTGGGAGTATACGGTCCATTTCTTAAAAGAGAAAAATTTTATTCGGATCTAATGAATGAGGTTTTGGATTTAAATTACAACGATATAATGATGATGGGAGACTGGAATGGAGTAGTTAGACCAAAATTGGACAGGAAATCAGGTAAAACAATCAAAAATAACCAAGGTAAACTTCCCAAAGCATTTACGAACATGATAGAAAATTTAGGATTAATAGATGTATGGAGATTCAAACACGGGTTGAAAGAAGATTATACTTTTTTTTCGCATAGGCATAAATCTCTGTCTAGGATAGACATGATCTTTATTTCTAAAAATTGGGCAAAAAACATAATCAATATGGAAACTATGGTAAGATCTATATCAGACCATAATCCCATTGTAGTAGAACTGAATACAGGAAAGAAGAACTTTTTATGGCGTTTAGATAAAAACTTACTAAAAAAGAAACAAATACTTGAAAAAAACGAAAAAGGCACTAGAAAATTACTTTAAAGAAAACTTAATAAAAGATACAAATCCAAATATAATATGGGATGCCTGTAAGGCAGTTATAAGAGGGATATTCATACAAGAGGATATACAAGAAAAAAAGATAAAAAACAAAAAAATTGACAAAATTTTGGGAGAAATTAGAGAGAGAGAAGAAATTCTTAAAAACGACCCTGACAATGAAGAAATAGAAAAAGAAATAAAAATCTTACAAAAACAAATATCTATGTGCTTAGTAGAGGAAGTTGACAAAAAATTAAGATACTCCAAACAATATTATTTTGAAAACGCGAATAAAATAGGTAGATGGCTCTCTTATAAGACTAAAAAAGAAATAGAAAAAAATTTAATAACACAAATTAAATGGAAAGAGGACTTAGTAACGGATCAAGAAAAAATAAAACAAATATTTTATGACTACTTTAAAAAATTATACGAAGAACAAAAAGTGGATACATCCCTGATTAAAAATTATATTGATCAAATAGATTTCCCACAAATTGATGAAGAACAAATAGAATATTTGGAAAAACCAATAACTATAGAAGAAATCAAATCAGTTATAAGAGAACAGAAAAATGGGAAAGCACCAGGACCTGACGGCTTCCCAGCAGAGTATTACAAAGAATTAGAAGATCAATTAATAGAACCA
>NW_024839270.1:0-1163 GCF_019175285.1 Sceloporus undulatus
GCCCCACTCCAGCTTTTTTTCTGGTGCAAAAAGAGGCAGCAAAATGCTGCTCCTTTTTGTCCCAGAAAAAGGTGGCTTTTCTGCTATGGCAGCACTTTTTCAGTATTCCTGCAGCATGCAGCGTATGAACACCGCACCACCGGAGCACTGCAATGCCGCCCACCAACTTGTTGGGCAGGTGGCATGACTTCAGAGTGGCGTTGGGGCATGTGTCATTGGTATGCCACGCCACCACACCACTGGGAACCAAGTGTATTGTGCCGGTTTGTACTGGCCCTAAGTTAGTTTTATTGTTGAAACAATGAAAGAGTAAAAAAGAGACAGAGAGAAGAGGTGCAGTGATTCCTAAGAGTATCAAGAATATCAGTCTTGTCTAGCCTTGTCTGCATTAGCCAGGATACTCTAACACTGCAACAAAATGGGGCTACAAAGAGTTGCAACAATAGAATGACAGAAGATATTATTATTATTATTATTATTATTATTATTATTATTATTATTATTAACCTTTATTTATGAAGCACTGTAAATTTACACAGCGCTGTACATACAATCTTTTTAATTAGACGGTTCCCTGCCCTTGGGCTTACAATCTAAAAAGACATGACACAAAAGGAGATGGGAGTGGTGGAGGGAAAGAGTAAGAGGTCCAGCAGTTCTTCTCTACTTCCGAGGCCTGGACCAAGGCAGATGGACTGGAGGGAGGGCTTGGCTTCATAATGGATGGTTAATCTTCTTCCAGGGAAAATACATACTCTCAAGTAGGATAATACATATACAGTACATAGCAATACAGGAAATGGTTCGATAAACAGGCACCAAAAGAACATCAAATAGTAAGCAACAATTATGCAATGCCTGGGAAGGCTTTTCTGAACAGGATGGTTTTCAACTCCGTTTTGAAGCTGGTTAAAGAAGCTCTTGCTTGCAGGGGAAGAAGGTTCCAGGAGTGAGGGGCAGCGAGTGAAAAGGGGCGAATCCGGGATGGGGCAGAGGAAATCCTGGGCTGAGACAGCAGACCTTGACTACCAGAACGGAGGGCCCTAGTGGGAAGGTGAGGAGAAAGAAGGTCTGATAAGTAAGGAGGGGCCAGTCCATGGAGGGCTTTAAATGTCAACAGCAGGAGCTTATACTGAATGCGGAAAGGGAGGGGGAGCCAGTGA
>NW_024839271.1:0-1163 GCF_019175285.1 Sceloporus undulatus
AGAATCTGGCGCCATACGTTAACATGTTGCATCACATGCTGCACAACATAGCAACATCAAAAGCATTTTAACATGGAGTATCTGTTGTGTAGGGGAGATACAGTGAATTTATGCTAGGTCCATGAGCTTTGTTTGGTGAAGAGGGAAGAAGGGGATGCCCACCTCTGCATTGGCCCAAAGGAGGCATATGTCACCTGAGTATCTCACTAGCTGCATGCTGTTCTCTGTGTCTTTGAGTGATGCAGGATTTCTTGACAAACCTAGCCTAACCCTAGTCTCTTTTCTCAGGAACTTCATCTCGGCCTCCTTGTACACAGCTTTGGTTCATATTTTGATGGAAGAGACCCAAGTGCAGGGCCACAAGTATCCCCCTTCCCACCTAATGGCCAACAGAGCGGCCAAGCAGAGGGAGTTGGGCTCCAAGAGAAAGAGGCTGGCAAAGCACAACAACTCTTTGGTGAGTCGCCATCCTGACTATTAGTTTCATTTGTGTCACTACTGGGCCAACTCATGAAAGCAAGTGGCGAACATATTGTCCCAATTTGGCAGAGAAAGTCCTGGTTAATCCTGTGTCACCTCACTTTTTCAGGGGCTTTCAAAAATGTCCCGGTTTCTCTCTCCTCCTCCCACATTCCCCCCTTCCCCTCAATGCTCTTGGGTTCCTGCAAAATGACTTCCAAGCAGTTTGCACCCCATCAACTCAAAAGGGGGGAGAGGAGAGGAGATCAGTTGCCAGAGTCTTCCCTTGCCAGGAGGCTGAGGTAAAAACAAACTGCTATGCCCTTGAAATATACCGCCACATCTGCAAAGGTCACCTGCAATAGAAAATAGCCCTCATCCAGAGAATGACTAATAAAAGGGGAGGGAGAAGCACATGATGCATCCCAAAAATTATTTGATCACCTCAAAATTTAGTCCAGGAAATAAACTTTAAATTCTGTTAGCAAGACAAAACGTATTGCTGTTACCAAGTATGGATCTATATAAAAATTTGGTCTGAAGCGATGACTACTGACTGTCCTCACAGCAATCCACCATTAACCTAAAAGCGAGGAGACCATGGAGCCAGCTGCCCTGCCAAGGCATGATCTCAGGAAAAAGGTACTGTAGATTTAAACCTTTCAGAGGACGTTTTGGGAGTTGTAAAACCAGATTCGCAGGGA
>NW_024839272.1:0-1163 GCF_019175285.1 Sceloporus undulatus
GCTAGCCTGGGAAGCAAAGAGGAGGGTGGAAAGGGGAGTGAACAGGATAAAAGGTGGGGGCCAGGAGTGCTTTTAACTTGGATTTTGCAGCTTGACTTTCAGAGTTCACTAAGAAGTTTGTCTGACCACTTTTCATCTATATATCAATAAACTTCACTGCTTTTAAGCAAGTTGCTGTTGTTGGTTACTGGTGAAGGTTGTTGGATCTCACAGAAATATATATTTTTCATAGTACTCCTCGGATAACTAACCTTTACATATCCTTCTACAATTATTTCCTACAGCAATCATACTCTAATTAAATGTTGCAAAGTATATGCAAAAATATTATTGTCAGTTTCTCTTTTTTATTACAGAAAATTTGCTGTAATATTTCCTTTCTGAGCAACTCTTCCTTTCACCCCCCTCCAAGATAGCTAATAGATATATCAATATATTATTATAAGCTGACGATACAGTTATATTATCTTTTATCCCCATAGGACTTAAGAGAGCTCTAAAATCTCTAAAATCTCTTGCTCACTATTGCATTGAGGAAAAAATAATAATAATTTTTTCTAAAACTAAGATCCTTACCTTCCCTAAATGTCCTAAACTGAGAAAGTGGATGCTGGAAAGGCAGTCTATTGAACAGGCTAAAATCTTTAAATACTTGGGGATTGTATTTCAAGCTTCAGGGAGAAGACACGCTCACTTAGATTATGTCATTCAAAACACCCAAAGAACAGTAAATACTATTCAAAATTATTTTTTCTCCAAGGGAGCCCAGTTTATTCCCTTCACGGTTAAACTTTTCACAGCCAAAGCAAGATCACAATTGCTGTATGGAGCTCAAATAGGACCTTATAATGACATAACTGCCCTTGAACGAGTACAAACAAAGTTTCTGAGGAAGATATTTCAGGTAGCTCGCTGTGTACCAAATGCTGTATTGCCAAGGCCAGAGCCAGCAGCTAGCTTCCCCTCACCATTGGGACTCAAGGCAGAGGCAGAGGCAGCAGCAGCAGCTGAGGAAAGGGGGTGTGGCTTTGGGAACAAGCACCCCCGCGGGACTCCTCTGGGACCTTGTGGCCCACTGGCCTTGGCGTTTGGCGGCCAGTTTGGGCGTGCGGGGCACTTTAAGGACCATCTGGGGGGAAGTTTGGGAGGAGCCCCACCAGGTG
>NW_024839273.1:0-1163 GCF_019175285.1 Sceloporus undulatus
AAGTTTTACTAAGACCGTATTGTCAATCTGTCACATAGGTATTAATTTTTAGGATCTTTTTGAACAAACAGTTACATATAAATATTGACATGTTTTCTTGTTTCAGTTCAATGTTCACCTTTATGTATTACTGATAATATGCTTATATACAATGTTTTTAAAATCCAGACATACATTTATATTTGTATGCAACTTCAGGTTACATTCAAGATACCTCTACAGACAGTGATGAAAATGATGAAGAGACACAAGATGTTGTAACGACCGCAGCAGCTAATGACGTTCAATGTGGAAAGGAAACTGGGAACACAGAGGAAACCAGACATCAGAAAGTGTATAATGATGAAACATCACATATTGTGAAGAATAATACAGAGAAAGACACACCAGAACTAAATCTTGAGGCGGATATAACAATTTCTGCAGTAGAGGAAATGGAAGAGGGAGTTGATCTCCAAGAAGGAGATGATCTTGAAGAAGGAGATGATCTAGAAGAAGGGGAATGTTCATCTAAAAGTGGTAATTTTTATTTTTTTATAACAGAAAAATTTCATTAAATGTTGCTTTATTTCTCCAGGTAAATATATCGCTTCATGATGGGATGTGGTTTTATTTTTCTTAACTTGAAGACAATGATCCAAATTTACTTTAGAACCGTAACCATGATTATTTTGCTTTTGAAAACAGGAACTGCCGATGACACCTTTTGTCATGATGCTGAATCCAGAGGATACAAAGGATATGTCGAGATAAGTGACAGCGAAGATGAAAGCAACCAAGCCTTACGAAATATTCTTGGAGTGGACTTTAAAGGTTGTCCCATGAAGATCCGGACATTGCACAAGGCAGGTTAGTGACTGTTGGACAGAGATTACTCTTTCATCACTGTAGCAGGTATAGGAATCATAGTACGCATACATTATTAGAAAAACAGAACTCCAAGACAACCCGAAACAACTATTTATTGGTCTGTCTTTATGGGGCTTAATATTTTTTAAAAATAATGCGGTATAAGACAACATTTTACAGACTTTATAGCATTAAGAATACATTAATGAAATTAATTTGGAATTTGGATGAAATTGCTAGCTAGAAAGATACCATTCTCATATTTCCTATTTGTTTGTTTTTGTTTTCCCAGTTGTGTTCGCTATCCAATCTCA
>NW_024839274.1:0-1163 GCF_019175285.1 Sceloporus undulatus
ATCATCGACCAAGGCGACCATGGCCGTCTCAACCCCGTGACCCGCCCGGAAGCCAGTTTGGCCTCTTCAGGGCAGTGAACAGCTCTTGAAAGAGCTGTGTGTATGTTCCTCCAAGTCACCTGTTAACTCACTGTGGCCCCATAGAGTTTTCTTAATCAAGGAATACTTAGAGGTGGTTTTGCCAGTTCCTTGCTCAGAAATACAGCTTACAGCACCTGGTATTCATTGGCGGTTTCCCATCCACGTACTAACCAGAGCTGGCCAAGCACTGCAGTGCTGCTACTTTAGTTCCTTCGTATCATGCCCGTTTTCTTCCCTCCCTTCGGCACCCGCTGCCATCTGCCCTTTTCCTGCTTCATCCCACCATGCCTTTCTTCATTTCCCAGCTAGCTGGGTGGCCATCTATAAAACAGCCCCAACTGCAGAAAATGGTCTGAGAAAGCACACACACACACACAGAGTCCAGGGCAAAGCATACATCAAAGCAATTTAAAATATCAGATACAAACAATGTAACATTACATACATTAAAAAACTACAATACACACCGTATAAAACAAACAGCCCATATAAAAGCCATGCAATGATTATGTATTAAAGCGCGACTGGATAAAATTGTTTTTGCTTGCCGACGAAAGGTGAGCAGGGAGAGGGCCAATGGAGTGGGAACAGCCACCGAGAAGGTTCTTTCTTTGCGTTCTTCATGTTCCCACCTGCAATGGTAGCGGGATCAAGAGAAAACCTTCTGAAGATCTTAAGACTCTGGTATGTTCATTTCGGGGAGATACAGTCTCTCAAATAGTCTGGACTTAAGCGGTGTAGGGCTTTATAGGCCATAACCAGGATTTTGAATTGTGCCTGGAAACGAACCGGTAGCCAGTGAGGCTGTTTCAAATGGGAGAGTTACATGCTCCCTTTATCTGCCCTGGTCAGCATTCTGGCTGTGGCATTTTGAATCCGCTGAAGTTACTGAACAGTTTCCAAAGGCTGCCCCACACATAGCATATTACAATAGTCCAAACAGGATGTCATCAAGACGTGTCATTGTAGCCAGACCTGATATCTCAAGGAACGGGCAGCACAGATGACTTGGTTAATGGGTTGAAAGTGGTGGGCTCATTAGGTGGAAGTGACCATGTTCTCCTGGAGTTTGTTATACAATG
>NW_024839275.1:0-1163 GCF_019175285.1 Sceloporus undulatus
GATTTGTGAATGTGGACAATGTTGGCCGACAATGTTGCCTTTTGCTGTTGTTTTTCACATGCTATCCAAAAGCTATTATTTCTAAGGGCATATTGGCTCCAAAGTATAGCAGCTAGATTGCTAAATGATGAATATAATAATGGATCAAATATGAAGAAATGTTTTTCTAATGTTCAAAACCCACAAAACAGAGATATCATGATGCAAGCTTTTGAAGCTACACTGGTTCCTTCATCAGGCCATGTTGATAAAAATCATACAGGAGAAAGAAGAAAAATGATGATGTTAGATTCATAGGTCTACATTTTGTCAAGATGTTATTCTTCTTGTTTAAAAAGGTACAGAAGGATTTGTTTGGTCCAATAAAGGTATTGCTATTTTGTTGATTTTGGATATTATTGTTCTTTGCTGTATGTCTAACAGAGCTACTCCTGGATATGTTAGTCTAAAATCATTTTAAATAGGTTTATTGATGTTTTCCCCTAGATATTGAAGCACAAACACTAAAAGATTTAGCACTATGATTCTGGACATCTAAATATATGTTTCCTCCCTCCCTCCCTTCCTTTATTTTTTTTTCCTTTACAAATCTAGAGATCATTATTTCACTAAACACCCAATTAAAGAGTGCACAATTTTTGTGGGAGAAAAGAACCACATCCCATGATTAGTGTAAATTTTATACTGCACCTGGATGAAATTTGGGATGCACTTCCATGGATACACTCTCAGAGTCATTGACAGATAAACACGTCACTTGTTATGCAGTAGGACTTCTACTCTTTGAGATGCGGAAGAAAGCAAAGTATCCATTTAAAAATACAACAACTTAAACATTTTCTTGAAAAACAGGATGATGTTTTAAAAAGATTTCTATTTAGTAAGAATGTGATTCAAAATATTAACACAGAGAGCATTTGTTTTCAACTCTGTGTAGCACAAAGTAGGGACAAGGGAAGGGAATGGATCTCGGAGAGAAGAGCTTGGCTTCTTCTTGGTCTTTGTTTTTTTGGAACAGCCTAAAAGGAAATGTTTAGATAGGTTTGTCTTATATATTAGTGTGACACTGTGCTAACATTTTCCTTCTTCTTGTATGCTACCATGGCACTGAATTCTACTTCTAGTAGGAGAAATTGCCTCCTCAACACCATTGGTGTGAATTT
>NW_024839276.1:0-592 GCF_019175285.1 Sceloporus undulatus
GAAATAAGTTCCAGTTATTTTTATTCAATTAGGGCTACGTTTTATTGCCATATTAACATTACAGGGACTTTTCAGGGATTTTGACTGAATATTTGGTGAGATATGGGGGGGATTTGGTGAATTTTGGCCAAGCGTTTGGGGAATTATCTTCGAGGCTTGTTGGCATCAATTGTTGCCAGAGTCAGGAAGAGGAGCTCCTCCTCTGTTTGGTCCCAGCAAGGCACCAGAGGGGAGAGGGCCATTTCCTTTGGCACTGAGGTGAGGATGAGGAGGAGGAGGAGGAAGAAGAGGAGGAGGAGGAGGAGGTGCGTGGCCATTTTCAATATTTATTTTGCCCCTGTGTATTTTTTCTCACTTTGACTGCCAAGGCTCAATGCTCTGGAATTCTGGTCTCTGTAAGGCATTTGGCCTTCTCTGTTAGAGAGCTCTGGTGCCACAATAAACTACAATTCCCAGGATTCCATAGCACTGCGCCCTGGCAGTCAAAGCAGTGTGTTTTGGACACAGATATCCTCCTTTTGTGAGTTAATGAATGAATCCAGTCCCTAGCCTTTATATCTCTCTCACACTCTGCAGGAGTAATAACCCACTT
>NW_024839276.1:692-1163 GCF_019175285.1 Sceloporus undulatus
GAAATAAGTTCCAGTTATTTTTATTCAATTAGGGCTACGTTTTATTGCCATATTAACATTACAGGGACTTTTCAGGGATTTTGACTGAATATTTGGTGAGATATGGGGGGGATTTGGTGAATTTTGGCCAAGCGTTTGGGGAATTATCTTCGAGGCTTGTTGGCATCAATTGTTGCCAGAGTCAGGAAGAGGAGCTCCTCCTCTGTTTGGTCCCAGCAAGGCACCAGAGGGGAGAGGGCCATTTCCTTTGGCACTGAGGTGAGGATGAGGAGGAGGAGGAGGAAGAAGAGGAGGAGGAGGAGGAGGTGCGTGGCCATTTTCAATATTTATTTTGCCCCTGTGTATTTTTTCTCACTTTGACTGCCAAGGCTCAATGCTCTGGAATTCTGGTCTCTGTAAGGCATTTGGCCTTCTCTGTTAGAGAGCTCTGGTGCCACAATAAACTACAATTCCCAGGATTCCATAGCACTG
>NW_024839277.1:0-1163 GCF_019175285.1 Sceloporus undulatus
TAGAGGACCTAGATATTCCTAGAGAGAACATATTAATCAAATCCATGAATAATCAAATCTGCAAATATCAAAACTGCAAATATGGAGGGATGAATGTATTTAATATATATAACCCTGCACAGACAAACCTTTGAAAAATTCTGTCCTCTCAATTGGTTCTTTTTATAAAACCCAAAAGAAAGGAATATTTGTTGTTGGTTTTTTGAGCTGGCAGCAGAGAACATGAAATGGAATCATTCATTTGAAGGTTGGTGTTGCTGTTGCTTTAAGCAAGTGGTTTGGAAAATTTAGATGCTACATTACCCATATAAGGCAGCTTTTTGACACATTCATCTTGAATGCCAAGCAGAACAATCATATGGTGGCTGACCACCATGCAACATTCTACACAACTATGGCGGGTTACAGACCGCCGAAAAGCAGAGGCCTGCACCCGCCCGTTTCCCTGCTGGATCAGGGCCTTAGCAGCTAGAGCAGCAGCCGCTGAGGCCCCGATCCGCCGCTTTCCAGGCTGCAGGGAAGCGGCAAAACACCTCTTCCCTGCTGCCTGGAAAGGGGTGTCCTTGGGGCTCCAAGCCCCAAGGACACCCTGCGATGGCAGGGAGGAGGAGAAAGGGGCTGCTTGGCCCCTTTCTCCTCTGCGTCGCTGGGCGCAGCTGTCTGAAGGCTGCGCCCAGAGACGCAAAGCCAGGAAGGAGCTCTGAAACTGAGCTCCTTCTGGGGCCTTGGAAAGGGCGCACTAGGCGCCCTGGGGTGGCCCCAATATGTCACAACCACGCCGCTTCGTTTGGAGGCGGCGCGGTCATGACGTAGTGATGGTGGCGGTTGTGTGGAATGGCTGCCGCCATTTTCTATGTGTGGAGTGCGTACTAGGGTTAGGGGCATCCGGAAAGGATGGCCCTTTCTAACTCTAGTACGCGCTCATCATGTACTTTAAGGCCCGTTTGTAACGGGCCTATACTACATAACTATATACCATCTTTTTGCCCAGCAGCAGCAGCTGAAAACATCTAAAAATGCAATGCAGAGGTCAATGGGCCCTAGTGAGGATGAGCTGCAGTGCAGTGGAGACTGAAGTGGAGTCTGAAAATCAAGTAAAGGCACCTTACAAGAGCAGAGCATTTCTGCTAGAGGAAGACAGTTCTGGACCCAACCCCCTCTCC
>NW_024839278.1:0-1163 GCF_019175285.1 Sceloporus undulatus
GTCTTTTGTGTCTCTTTTCTTAGAGGGTTTTTGTATTACACAGCTCTTCTCCTTCTGGGGAACATGGACTTTAAAAGGGATCTTAAATGGGGAGGATAGTTTTAATACAAGCCTTATTCTTCTTCTTCACAAACATTGGGCTTTGGCTTCTAAGAGGAGGCTAGTCCCCCCCAAAAGGCCAAAAGTATCTCCTTTGGGAGGTTTTAAAAGTCTCCCTAGTTTCCTTATTAAGAGATTTTTATACATGAAGGAAGTTGACAAACCAGACCATCTGATATTACCAATAATGAATCAAACAAACAACAACAAAAATAAGGATTACACAGAAAAACAAAGTGCCATTATTAAGAGGGTAAAAACCAGACTTGGGTACTTCTACCCTTTTACAACCAGCTCAGGCTGTATCTTGTATTTCCCTCACAGAAAACTCAATGATAATATACAAAACATCTTAAATATAATTAAGTATTTTGAAAGGCAGAATGAAAAAAAAACTTACAATTATCTTTGTTGATTTAGAAAAGGCCTTTGATAACATGGGATGGGAAATGTTATTTGCAACACTTGAAAACTGGAAATAGGAGCTTCTTATTATAGATGGATAAAGGCAATGTATAAAGATCAAAGACTAATTGTTAATTATAAATAAACAGAGGAATTTAAGATTTCTAAAAGTAAATGGCAAGCTTTCCCACTTTCACCCTTTTTGTTCATTCTGATCCTAGAAGCACTGAATAATAGGATAAGATTAGAAAATAAGATCAATGGAATAAAAATTAAAATACATTGAGTTTAAAATGAAAGTCTTTGCAGACGACATTTGTATTCCCTGGAGAACCCAGAAAAGAGCACAAGAGAATTGATGGATGTAATAGTGGAATTGGAATATGTTTCAGGACTAAAAGGAAACAGAGACAAAACAACATTAATAACAGAAATATGGGGAAAAGGAAGAAGAAATCTTGGAATAAATTAGTGGATTTAAAGTGGGAAAGAAAGTTAAATATCAAGGAATAAATGTAACAAATAAAAACTCATATCCATTTCACAATAACTATGAGACACATGGAAGGAAATCAGAAAAGACCTAGAAAAATGGGGGAAATTACACTTATTGCTATTAGGAAAAATACCACTGATCCAAATGAGTTTCCTTCCTGAAA
>NW_024839279.1:0-1163 GCF_019175285.1 Sceloporus undulatus
TGGTCACAAGGCCCACTGCAGCTTTATGGAAAGAAAGAAAAATAACCACAGCCTGTCTCATATTATTCAGATGATCATTAAGAATGTAAACCTCATGTGAGGATAGCGGAGGAGTCTTGTGGCTCCCACATGGAGACCAATGTCAAAACTCATACCACAGAGATGTGCAGTGAAGGTTAAGTTCCAGATACAGATGCCTCCGTGTGGGACTGGCCTCCGCAATTGTCTTAAGAACCAGAATGCCTTTTGCATTTTTGAAAACATGTCATGGTTAACTTATCCCTTCAGAGTCAGAGGACCATTGATACTGACCTCAGATAACATAAGTTGCCATGTATAGAGAGTGAGTTCTCTTAGCAATTTACCATGACCAGTGTTGTTTGCTCAGTTTTTCTTTGAAGCCGTAGCACTGTTGACTGCTTTTCTGTACAGCAGTGGTTCCCAAACTTTGGTCCTACAGATGTTTTCGACTTCAGTTCCCAGAAGCCCCAATCAGTTTGGCCAACAGTAAGGAATTCTGGGAGCTGAAGTCCAAAACATCTGGAGGATCAGAGTTGGGGAACCAATATTGTAGAGCAAGGGATAACCAGCAGCTTGTGGCCAAATACAGCATCACAGCCCCTTCCTATTGAATCCATCTTCACTGTTCCTTGGCCCTCTACTTGTGCCAAAATTACTGTATGTCCTCATATAATAAGTCCAGAAATTTAGGTTAAAAAATTGACTCCCAAAAACTTGAGTCTATTTATCCACAGGTCTATGTAACTACAGTACTTTAACTCATGTGTGCATGTGTATGTGTCTGTGTATACATATATGCATGTAACTATCCCCTGGTGAATGAAAAAAGTTTAATCTGCCCTGGAAGCACAGACTCCCTTCTACACTCTCATTCATCCATTCTTTAGTAAGAGCACAAATAGTTATGCCTGTAGGTTTTTTGATATTGTTTTCCTTTGCAGATGACACCAAATTAGGAGGAATAGCTAATACTCCAGAGGACAGGATCAACATTCAAATGATCTGAATAGACTAGAAAGCTGGGCCAAAGCTAACAAAATGAAATTCAACACAGAGAAATATAAGGTACTGCACTTAAGGCAGAAAAATGAAATGCACAGATATAGGATGGGGGACACCTGGCTGAATGAAAGTACATGTGA
>NW_024839280.1:0-1163 GCF_019175285.1 Sceloporus undulatus
GAAGGAAGGAAGGAAGGAAGGAAGGAAGGAAGGAGGGAGGGAAGGAGTGTTGAGGGAGGGAAGGAGATAGGGAGAGGGTACAAAAGGAGAGAAGAAAGGAAGAACAGAGAGAAGGAGGAAGGGAAGGAGGACGGGAGGTGAGGTACTTTTGTCCCATTGTCCCTAATAACAGTGCAGCCATGTGGGACTTGAGCATTCACGGATTTTGGAATGCCTCGCTTCCAGCCCCATCTTGTTTGACCAATGAGGCCCCAAAAGCAGGCATCCCCTTCCCTAGGCAGCAGGGGCTCCTGTGCCTCTTTTCCTCCTGTTGGCTCTCCTCCTTCCGTCCCCATGCCAGTCCCTGGTGCCAAGGGGTGGAATGGGCAGGAAGAGAAGACCCAGGCAAGCGTGTGGGGCTGGTGGACGGGTGTCTGCCCCAATCTTGTCTCTGCCATTTCCAGGCCTCCTCCTCCTCCTCCTCAGCTGTCCAGCACCAGAAAGGCGGAGGGCCAGGCGTTAACGCTGATACAACCTTTGTTTTTCCCTGCGTGAGCGCTGGCATCGTATTCCTGAAAAAGAACAGAGAAAGCAGAGATGTTTTTGACTTTCCCTCTCTATTTTTTCCCCAGCAAGCCTGCAAATAATCCCATTCTCCCTTTCTTTTGGGAGAGAGGGATCGCTGCGGCTCAGGGGTTGGGGAAGGGAGAAAGGCCTTTCCCCCCAAAGAGAGACAGACATGAAAAGCAAGACTCACCTCGACGGATGACATCAAGCAAGGCCTCGATGTCAGGCATTTACCTGGGCAGCAGGGCATTGATGCTGTGGCTTAATTCCCTGCAGAGAAGGGAGAGCGAATATCACGTCACTAAGTCAACAGAACACCCTGTTTGTTCAGTAGAGAGATCTGCATTCCTCCATCTGGCCCCATCCAGCGGACTAGAAACCCCCACGGACCCTTTTCCCCCAAGTCTCTACTTGTAACACAACTCATTCCTT
Organism: Sceloporus undulatus; assembly: GCF_019175285.1. Classification (NCBI taxonomy): domain Eukaryota; kingdom Metazoa; phylum Chordata; class Lepidosauria; order Squamata; family Phrynosomatidae; genus Sceloporus; species Sceloporus undulatus. The sequence goes on from NW_024839280.1 coordinate 979, forward strand.
GAACTCCTTGCGGTTCTTGGCACGGAAATTGGATTCACACGTGGCAAAAAGCAAGGTGTTTGTGACTAAGAGTACCCATGGCTATCAGCGTCTCCTCAAACGCGATGACATCTGCGATTAGCCCAATGGCTTTCATCGCCCTCAACTGGGATGAGAAGGAGATTCTGGTCTCAACAAGAGGACAA
>NW_024839281.1:0-1163 GCF_019175285.1 Sceloporus undulatus
TGTTTAGAAAAACTTGTCATGTAATTATGCATATGCCTAGCACTGTGTGAAAAGCACAAAAAACACAAAAGGCATACAAATTGGTTCACTGCAGCAAACCCAAATAATAATATACAAGGTGTATACTACACTGGACCTTTGGTACCAAAATCTGTGTTTGCTCAAATCCCATTATATACAGTCGACTCTCTGTATTCACGTGGGTTAGGGGCAAAGGACCCTCGTGAATTTAAAAATTTAGTGAATAAACCCTCCCCCCAGTTTCAGAGAAACAGGGAGGGGTTAGAGAAGAGCGTGCATGCACCCTTGCCTCTCTTCCCTGCTCTGATGCCTCAGAGAGCTTCCCTGCTCCGACGCCTCCTCCTCATCCCAGACAAGCTCTCTGAGGCATCGATGGAGAGAGAAGCAAGAGCGAGAACCCCCCACCTCCCTTCCAATGCTTCAGAGAGCTTGCCTCAGCTCTCTGAAGCATCAGAGGGAAGGTGAGGGACTCGCCCTCCCTTCCTCTGGCCTGCTGCTGCCCTGGAAAGCTTTGGGAGAAGCAGCAGGGGTGGGGGGAGTCCTCTCTTTCTCCGGAAAAAGAAAGAGCTTCCCTCTCTTTCCTTTTGTGGGTAGGGTTGCCATAACCCACCTGTAGGCAGAACAATCCCGGTTTTGGCAGAACTGGCCTGGTCTCGGTCCAGTTCTGCCAATTCCCGGGTTGGAGCACGGATTTTGCCTTGGCTGCGGGCCGGGCGGCGCTCCTCCTCCCCGACCTCCTTTTCTTTTGCGTGCCACGCGGCTGCGCAACCCACCCTCTTCCTCCTCCTCCTTTTTTTGCGTGTACGTGGCGCGCGGCCCACCTACCTCCTCCTCCTTCGCCAGACTCTGTTGGGCCAGGCTGCAGCCAAAGGGGAAAGGAAAGGGCCATTTCCTTTGCCCTTTTTTTGGTGCCGAGGAGGAGGAGGAGGAGGGTGCCCATTTACAGTATTTATTTTGGTTAAGTGTGTTGTTTTTAAAGTGTATTTTTTCCGGTATTTATTTTTATTACCGTATTTGCCGGCGTATAAGACGACTGGGCGTATAAGACGACCCCCAACTTTTCAGTTGAAATATAGAGTTTGGGATGTACTCACCGTATAAGACTACCCCTCTTCCAACTCATACCAAATAAAAATTAAAAA
>NW_024839282.1:0-1163 GCF_019175285.1 Sceloporus undulatus
GTAATTGTGACCTGGCTTGCATTACCAAAACCTGGCTCGGGCCTGAGGGGGAAGCTGTGTGGGCACAGGCCCTTCCTGCCGGGTTTTCAGTGAAGGACCAGTCCAGGTTAGGTGGGCGGGGGGGGGGTTGCCTTGGTACATAAGAACATCTTGTCTCTCACCAGGAACCACATCCGTCAAACTTCCTTTATCGAGTGTATTTACTTGACCCTGAAGGCTAGGGATAGTCTAGGGATTTTGTTGGTGTATCGGCCACCCCGTGCGCTAACAGACTCCCTTAACGAGATGACACAGCTGGTCGCGGAGCTGATGCTGGAAACACCCAGGCTACTTGTCCTGGGTGATTTCAGCATCCCCTTCGCAGCCAACTATGTTCCATCCGGTGCAGCTCGGGAATTCATGTATACCATGGCGGCCATGGGCCTGTCCCAGTTGATTTCGGGTCCAACACACTGTGCGGGTAATACACTGGATTTGGTCTTTTGTACGGATGTGGAAAATCCATGGGCGGAAATAACCAATATTTCCCCCCTGTCATGGACGGATCATTTCCTCGTGGAGGCAAAAATCAAGGCTCCTACCCAGATCCCCCCCCCCCCCCCCCCGGGGGGGGGGGACCTATTAGGATGGTCCACCCTCGAAGGCTGATGGAACCCAAAAGGTTCCAAGAAGCCTTAGAGGGGTACATGGTTGGAGATGACGGCGACTCTGTTGATGCCCTGACTGGTATCTGGGATACCGGTCTCTCTAGGGCTATACACAGGATTGCTCCCAAGCGCCCTCTCATTCCTGCTTCCAAATAAGCCCTGGTATACGGAAGATCTCCGGGCGAGGAAGCAGGTTCTGCGATGGCTAGAGCATCGCTGGCGGAAACACCTACGCTTAGCCGACAAGGCTCTCCTAGACTGCCTTTTGGAGGACTACGGAGAGGTGATACGAGCAGCTGAGAATTCGTTCTATGGTGCTCGTGTCGCGTCCGCGGAGTCGCATCCAGCAGAGTTGTTCAGGATAGTCAGGGAGCTAACTCAGCTCCCTCCTGCCCCGAACCAGATCCTTGAACCTTCTAAGGCCTGCTGTGACCAATTTAACAACTTCTTCGCAGATAAAACCTCTCAGATAAGCGAAGGTCTTAACGCCGGCATTAGGGCAGAACCTAGGGTAGA
>NW_024839283.1:0-1163 GCF_019175285.1 Sceloporus undulatus
CTGGTCACTTCTCTCCAGGCTGAAAAAGAGCCATTGTTGAGCACCCTTTGGGTTCATCCGGTCAACCAATTACAAATCCATGTAACAGTTACTTTGTCTAGTCCACAAGAGGATTAAAGAAGAAAAATAAGAGAGGAAATTACAATTCAACTACCAAACTCTAAAATGGACAAAGACTGAAATAATTGGTACATGACTTTTTTTATACGTTATATGTAAGCAAATGAGTAAATGTAAGCAGGGATGTTTTTTATGTTTTTTAATCAATAAAATTATTTTAAAAAATAAAATAAATACATACTTATAATTGTGTGTGCATGAAAAATAAATATCTGTATTTAATTAGCTGTCTTATACATATCGTTTTATTTTTCCATTTATCCCAGTGCTGAGGACATGGCTGCTGTAGTTGATGTTGAATTTGATCTAGATCCAAACTATTCAGCAACAATGAGAGCAGGTCTCTCTAATACAAGACACAACCAGATAGCTGCTACCCCCCCCCCCCCCGCACCACCTAGATCCTACTTGCTGTTGGGCAGAGCACTGACATCCTTGCCAAAAAGGAAGGGAAAGAAAAGCCCCAAATATGTATGTGTTTATGTCTATTTATTTGAGGGTCTTCCTTTCATTTTTGGTAAAGAACAAACTGTGTCTTGCATACCCTAAAAAATCAGATTTCATTTGATCTCAGGAGCTAAGTAAGCATGGTTAGCTCTGGTTAGTGCTTAGATGGGAGATCACCACTGAATATCTCTTCACTGGCTGCCCATCAGCTTCCGGGCTCAATACAAAGTGTTGGTTATTACCTATAAAGCCCTACATGGCTTGGGCCCGAGCTACTTGAAGGAGCGCCTCCTCCCACACAATCCGCCCCACATTCTCAGAACATCAGGAAAACATCTATTAGAATGTCTGAGAGTGAGATTGTCAATAACTCACAAGAGATCATAAACATCGACAGCACCGACTCTCTGGAACAATCTTCCTGATGAAATTCGAGTCTGTCCTACTTTGGATGCCTTCAAGAAGGCTCTGAAGACATATTTATTTCGATTAGCATATCCATCTGACTCTCTGTAGTCACTATTTTTGATAGAATTGCATTTTATTGACTGATAGATTTTTGACTGTGTTTTTATGTATTTTAATATTTGAAGATT
>NW_024839284.1:0-1163 GCF_019175285.1 Sceloporus undulatus
GAAACACCATACCTCCACTGTGACTCGAAGCAGCTTTATTTTGGCTGTCTGTAACAGGCCTAGGGCTCAGCAGGGATAGCTTCTTTTAAATTCAAGTTAAAATCTGTATCAGATTTCACCACCTCACTGACATGGAAGCCATCAGTTACCAGTGTTTGTAAGACACTAAAAGTTATTTCTAACTTTAGTCTGACCCAGTAAGTTCCTTCTTCTGTTTACTATCTGTGAGGTACAGATCAATCCTTCTCAGAAAGAAGGTATACTGTGTCAAACTGAGCTTACATCCTAATGCAATTACTTATAGAAACTCAGCATATATTTCCAACAATGTAGTGATGATATAAGTACACACAGGTGTTTGATATCACTGTGTTCTGGGGTGTGCTCAAAATGTTATTTGATCTTTGTTTTGAAGCTAACCAGCTTGATTTACATTTTCTAGACTAATATGAAAACCACACTCTTCAAATTTTGCAATGCAGATCTTGGCTTGAAAAAGTACCAAAATGCAATTTTAAATAAGTAGAAAATGCATATTTAATCAGGTTTTTGAATGCATACTTCATGAACTACCTGAATGAAATGTCATGCAGTTTCTTAAATAAATAAATTATTAAATATATGTAGAAATAGGATGGGAAGGATTTATGGATGAACACATGAAAAGCTGAGATAGACCAAAGTTATACTCATGTGCCCATCCCTAACCACTGCTTTTTGATTCTCCCTACAAACATCAGTTTTAATGCTACAGATCTCACCCACTGAAATTTCAGTCTACACAGAGAAATAATCTATTGTATTCATCACTTTATATAAATTCGTAACTATTCTTCTAGATTATTATGGAATTGTATAAGGAAAGCATTAATGCTCTGAAGGACTTTCTCTATTCTTTTAGATATATTCCTTTTTTAAAAAAAATATGTTTACTGTAAGAAATGAGTCAAGACACTTGCACATTCCATAACATACAAAAAAGACTGAAAATGACATATTAAAATGGCCTCACTTCGCTTTGGTATCATGACTTACAAGACACCAGATGACAATTCAGACTGTCCCTACTTCTTTACATGAACATGAATGGGTATTTTATAGATTCCTATTCAAGAAAATGTTTATGATTTTTTTCGAAAGGAATGAGAGAGAGAGAGAGAGAG
>NW_024839285.1:0-1163 GCF_019175285.1 Sceloporus undulatus
AAAGCTCATGCTTCCAACTTCTTTTCTTTCAGTTCTTCTCAAAGGTGCTACAAGATCTTTCTACATACCCAGAATGCTGTTGGGGTTGGCAGGTTGAACATGGCACAGTACTCTCATATCTTTACTAGGAACCATGCTGGAGAAGGAAGATGCAAATTTCCACCAGGTACAACTAAAGAAAGCCTGCTTCTTTTAGCTGCTTCATGCCCTCCCTTCATGGTTTATTCATGGAAAGTAGTGATGGCAGAGGAGACGTTTCCAGCGGAGGAGGAGGATGCCAGTCCTCTGTGCTCAGAGATGGGAACATAGCTGGACACTTCTCCATCATCTGCTCTCCACTGTGTTTTTTGGGGAGGAAGACAGACCACTTAAGCAGGTAGGGTTTGCGGGATGTGATGGAAACTAAGGGGGAAATGGATACGCATCTGGGGAAATGACTGGGACTGGGGTCTATTCTGCTCTCCCTAAATCCTATCCTCACATTGTTGTGGGTTTATTCTTGTAGCAGAAAAGTTTTGCTCAGTGCAAACACAAAGGAAACAGTCAAGGAAATGATAGCGAAATGGAGCTGAATAGCTCTTGCATTGAAAGGTGGTCACTTTCCAAGGCAGAAACATTGCAAACCTGGGCCCTTCCCTTTCCACAGTTGTAAGGATAAACCCACTTCTCATCTCCAAATATTGGACTCAAATCAAATTTTATTGCTTTTGACCAAAGGTCATAGCACAGCACAACAATACTACAATACATATAACAATATAATAATATAACAGTATAACAATACATGTAAATTATATCTACAATGTGGGTACCTTATATCTGGTACAGGATTTCTAAACAAACAAACAATTGTTATTATGCCCATTAAAAATGTTGTCAAATATAGTAATCGCCTTTACAGTTTATGGCTATCCCTGTTATATACTTGTTCCTGATTTTTTTTGCTGCTAAGGCAAACAAAGCTATTTTCCAGGTTACATATTTATTCAGGTCCAGTAGAAGGTGAAAGATCATATCCTGTGGGTTCTGACTGGGGCTGGTTTCTAGTATAGGTCTAATGAACCTTTCTCTTGGTTCTTGGTAGAGAGGACAAAATAACATGTAATTGGACTCTTAGCTCAAAGGTCTTCCCCAGCAGAGGACCACTAGGTTCTTCTTGGGAC
>NW_024839286.1:0-1163 GCF_019175285.1 Sceloporus undulatus
GGGCTTTGGATTCCTAGTCTCTCCCCACTGAAACCCACTGCCTTCTCTCTCTTGGTCCGATTTCCCAAGCCTGGGCTTTGGATTCCTAGTCTCTCCCAACTGAAACCCACTGCCTTCTCTCTCTTGGGGCCTTTTCACACTGGGATTTTTTGAGCGCAGAAGTAGGATCGGTTCGCATTGGCTGATGCGTATTCATGTTATATCGCGCTGTATTTTCACACCCTTGACCTCAGAATTGCACTGTATTTTCACACCCTTGAGCTCAGAATACACATTGGCCAATGCGTATTCACGTTATATCGCACTGTATTGTGTCCTCCTTCCGCAGGGGTTCCGAACTGAAGTCAGCTGGCTCCTCCGTTTGGCGAGTGCGCCAAATTAGTGGATTGATGGGATCCGCATTGATGGCCAGTGCGAAACTTCTGCTGTTTGGGCTGGTGTGTAAATCCAATCTGCTGGTCCTCCTGAAGACCAGCGCAAGACCACCGGGTTACAAATTTCCCATGTTGCTGCGCTGGAATTTCCCCCATTTCTTTCCGGTGGCTCTTTCCGCTTTCAGGAGAACCGCCAGGGAGCGATTTTTCCATTGGCCGAGATAAGGCTGAAAACTTTTGTGGAGGGGGGGAATAAGCATTTTGTGTTTTTATTATGTTATTGTTGTCGCGTTATAACTCTGGCGCATGTATATATATGTATGTGCTCTTTTCCGTTGTGTGTCTGTGTGTATATATGTGTGTGTATGTATGTATGTGTATGCATGCATTTGTGTGTGTGTGGGTGGGTGGGTGGGTGTTTATGCGCCCTTGCACTTTGGTATCTATCTATCTATCTATCTATCTATCTATCTATCCATCTATCCATCCATCCATCCATCCATCCATCCAAGCATATGCATGCACGGACACAAACACATGCTGACATATCCATATAGGTCCCCTTGCATATTCAAATGTGCACACGTGTACATACATGTATGTGTATACAAATATCTGCATATATATGTTAATAGATAGATAGATAGATAGATAAATATATATATATATATATATATATAGATAGATAGATAGATAGATAGATAGATGTATCAACTATTACGTCTTGGTCTGTACCAATGAATATTTTTTATACATGGAATCACACAAGCATATGCTGGCATATCCTAA
>NW_024839287.1:0-1163 GCF_019175285.1 Sceloporus undulatus
TCTCTCTCAGCCTCCCTGCTCCCAGCAAATTTTCCCCTCTAGTCCTGGGGACGGAGGAGTTTTAAAGTGCCTTGATTCACACACCCTCCCACTCTTCCTCCCTCCCTGGAAGAGACTTTTATTTTGGCAAAAGCACAAGGGAGGAGGAGTGGAAGCCAGACTCCTATGGAAACGAAAGGGAAAGAGCTTGGTTTGTCTTTCCCCCTTACCCTCTCGGAGCTCCGTGGTTTTAATGGAGAGGAGGAGGGGGGAGGAAGGAGCTTGAATGCCCCCAGGGCCTGAAGGGGGGGGACCAGACCCCCCAAATACCCCCCCTGGCTACGTCCTTGTTACTATAATAAACAGGATTCAATTTTTTCCATTAAAACAGTAATGCAAAAACAAAACAAAGCTGGTTAAACCAAAACTGGGATAAAACCAAAATTACCGCAATTTAACCCTTGTCTTTAAAACCTAGATCATTTTCCAGTCCTGCATTTGTGCATCTAAAACACAAATGTCAAATTTTTACTACATTACACCCATAGTACTCCAGCTAGAGCTTCTGAACCATTTTAAAGGTCACCCTCACATGGAATTCAGATTGTAAGATGTGACTTTTCTTGCCATAGGATCTGTGTTACTCTGTCACTGAAATCCCACCCACAGCCCTGATTATACTCTTCTGTGCATGATCAAATATATGACATTTGTACCAAAGCAACAATCCATCTTTCATGGTGGATCTGAACCTAACATTAATTCACTAAAGCTATTAATCAAAGCATGTAATTTTCAGGAGGGTTTATTATTAAAATAGGTCAGGAGCAACAGCTTGCCTTCACACTTGTAAACAAAATGGATTTCCTTTCGCTGTTCTGCCACATTCCTCACAATGTGAACAGCCAGCCTTGTAAATGACCAGGGAGTTGAAAGAAAAGGCAGAGGGAAAGAAAGAGAGGAGAAAGAAGGGGAAAGAGGAGGGGGGAAGATTATTTATTTTCCATTTTGCAATATGTTTAACTTGTAAACCAACAACATCATATGTAAAGCAGGAATAGACTCGGAAGAAGGAGGTGTGAAAATTGGAGGAAGGAACACCAACAATTTAAGATATGCAGGTGATATCATACTATTTGAGAGAAATAGATTTGAATCAAACACATAGGATTTAACAAGAGAGT
>NW_024839288.1:0-1163 GCF_019175285.1 Sceloporus undulatus
TTTTTCCACTGTTAGTGCTTTAGTAAACAAATCTGCTATGTTATTTTGTGTCTCTATGTACCTCAACTCTATTTCTCCTTTTTGAACCATGTCTCTTACATTTTGGTACCTTACACCCACATATTTGGTTCTGTTTTTCAAACTTTCTGTTTCAGCCATTGCTATACATGATTGTGAATCTTCTTGAATTTCCACTGGTACTCTGAAGTTTTCATTCAGGTCATTTAACAATTGTTCAAGCCATTGTACCTCGTTCACTATTTCATTCAAAGCTGCAAATTCTGCTTCAGAAGTACTTAGCGCTACGTTTGTTTGCTTTCTACTTCTCCAAACTATTGGACTTTCACTATATTTGATGATCATTCCTGCTACTGACTTCTTGTCTCCTAATTCTGATGCAAATGAACTACTGTATCTACAAAACAATCTAAATCTGCGTTACTGCTTCTGATGATTAACTTCTTGTCTAATGTCCCTTTTAAGTATCTCAACAAGTGTTTTACTGCCGTCCAGTCCTCAATCCGAGGATCACAAAGTCTTCTGGACAAAGTGTTAACAGCAAACGCAATGTCTGGTCTAGTGTGGCAAGAAATGAATTTTAGTGATCCTATGATGCTCCTGAAAAATGTCTTGTCCTCAAAATCTCTGGTTGTTGGTTCAGAAACGAAACCAGTTGTCATTGGAGCTCTAACTATTTTGGCATTTTGTAGTCCACACTTTTCTATCAAATTCTCAATCTTCTTCCTCTGACTTAACAAACAATGTCCTTCTTGTGTCCACTCAACATTAATGCCTAAATAAGACTTCAACAATCCTAAATCTTTCAAAACAAACTTTTCTGACAATTCTTTGACTGATTCTATTTCCTGTTCAGACTTTGCTGCCACGCACAAGTCATCAACATAAATCATAAGCACTATGTCTCCTTTTGTATACACACAAGCATCTGCCACGCTTCTCTTGTAACCTAACTTAACTAACTCATCATTAATACACAAATTCCAAGCTCTAGCACTTTGTTTTAAACCATACAATGCCTTCTTCAATCTATAAACTTTCTGACTTCCATTCTCCTCAAACCCTTGTGGCTGTTCCATAAAACTTTCTTCATCTAAGTTTGCATTTAGATAAGCCGTTTCAAAATCAAAATGCTCTACAATTAA
>NW_024839289.1:0-1163 GCF_019175285.1 Sceloporus undulatus
CTCTTTATCGGCCCAAAGGAGGCATATGTCACCTGCGTATGTCACCAACAGGATGCTGATCTCTGTGTCCTTGATTGCTGCTGGGTTTCTTGCCAAATCAATCCTAACCCTGGTCCCTTTTCTCAGGACCTTCATCTCGGCCTTCTTGTACACGGCTTTGGGGCCTGTCTTTCTGGAAGCGACCCAAGTGCAGGACCACCAGGACCCCTGCCCACCTGATGGCTGACACAGAGGTCAACCGGAGGGAGAGAAAGAGGCTGCTGAGGTACAAGAACGCTTTGGTGAGTCACTATCCTATTAGCTTCATCTAGGTCACTGCAGGGCCAATTTATGAAAGGAAGTAGTGTCCAAGTTTGGCAGAGTCAGTCCTGGTTAATCCTCTGTCACCCCATTATTTCAGGGGCTTTTAAAATGTCCTGGTTTCTCTCTCCTCCTCCCATTTTCCTCCTTCTTCAGCTAACTTCAATTTCTGCATAATGAGTGCCAGTAGGTTTGCACCCAATCAACTCAAAAGTGCAGAGAGGAGAAGAAAGAAGAGGGCAGGGACATGTCCTTGCTAGGCGTCTGAGGCAAAAGCAAACTGCTGTGCCCTTACCCGTTTGTGTGATCTTCCTCATAAACAACTTTTACCATCTTCACTACTTTCTGGTGTTGCTTGTCCACATGTGTCTTGTTTTTCCAATCTGTGAAATGTTGGGGGATATGGGAGAACGTCTCTATATTGAGGGGGGCATGACCCTCAAGCCCACAGTGCTCCCCACAACTGCTTTTTAAAAATGACATTTGCCTCTGAAATTTGGCAATAAATGGCTAAATGCACTATAATCTTTGGAAGCTAAATGTACTATACGCGTTGGGATGGTCATTATCCTAATCCATCATCAATATCTCAGCCATGGCCTAAATTATATTGTTGATTATATTGTATTTTACATTGAAAGAATTCGTGACAAACTGCATCTCAAAGGCAGTAGCTTTTCTCTTGCTAAGAGAATTTAAAGTTTATTTCCTGGACTAAATTCTGAGGTGATCAAATAATTTTTGGGATGCGTCATGTGCTTCTCCCTCCTCTTTTTATTAGTCATTCTCTAGATGAGGGCTATTTTCTATTGCAGGTGACCTTTGCAGATGTGGCGGTATATTTCACTGAGGAGGAATGGAAA
>NW_024839290.1:0-1162 GCF_019175285.1 Sceloporus undulatus
TCATCTGGAAGTATAAATATAGTATAAATGTGGTCCATGCATGAGTTACCTTTTCTTGCTAATATCCCACATCTAATAAATGCATTTTAGCACAGTGCTGGTAACCATATTCACATTTAGTAACCCCCCTCACATTTTTAAAACTACAAAGATATCTGCAAAAGTGCCTTTGTGTGAGCTGGCACTATACAGAGAAATGTGCAGGTTGGAATTGCAATCTGAAAATTTTGTTTGAACATTATTTGTTTGTTTTCATAAATGTACACGCATTCCTCCACATTTGTGGTCTTGACGTTTGCGGCTTTGATTATTCACGGATTTTATTAATATGTTGCTTTCTAGGAATATCTAGGTCCTCCAGCGCAACTCTATGGTCAACTTTAACCAAAGGTCACACTGAAGGACCTAGAGAGAACAGTCCACTAGGCATTTGTAGCTCCTCCAGTGCAATTCTGTGGTCAGTGTTTGGCAGATGTTGACCATAGAGTTGTACTGAAGGACCTAGAGATTCCTAGAGAGGTGTTCTCTCAGGGAAAAACATAGTGTTTTTGTTATTTGTGGTTTTTCCACATTCACGGGGGTTCTGTGTCTCTAACCCCAGTGAATCTGGAGGGACAAGTGTATTATATTTCAAGAACACTAAATCACTGAACTACAATATATAATAAACATAAAATCATAATAAACAAGATGAATTAAAACCACAGAATAAAAAGACTTAGGGCTAGCCTGGCCAAGTATTGGTTTTAATACTTTCAGTATATTTGTTCTTTACATCCCTACCTTGTTGAAGCTGACAAAACACACATAAAATAATCACTTTGCTTTTATGTTAAAAGAATTCTACTTCTGCACATATGCACAAGTGGACTAGATCCCACTAAGGAATATGCACTTAGTTCTCAGTTAATTAAAAAAAGTCATGGTGAATTCTTCACATTGATTTTCAATGGACCTAACCGAATATGGATCCAGTTTTACTGTATTTTTAAAACGGCAAATAAACACCCTGGATAGTTATAATGACAGGATGGGTGCACTATACAGTAGTCCCTCGGGTTACGAAATTAATTCATTCCGCGGCTCCGTTCGTAACCCGAGTAATTTCGCAACCCGAAAAGGCTAGCGGCTAGCGCTGGAAAGCCGCTAGCCGCGCTTTGCT
>NW_024839291.1:0-1162 GCF_019175285.1 Sceloporus undulatus
TAAATATAATGACATAGCAAAATGGTGTCCCTTATAAAAATGGAAAATCAAGGTTTGATATTATTATTATTATTAAACTTTATTTCTAGAGCGCTGTAATTATACACAGCGCTGTACAAAGTCGGTAAAATTAAGGAGTATATAAAAGCCTGCCCAAGGCGTACACTCTAAGATAACAACAATTAAATAGAGGAATAGATAAAATGACCATGTAGAAAAGACAAATTAAAAACATCAAATATAAAAGCAGATCACTTCACATCAAACATTATCAGACAGCCAGATGACAATCACAAATTCCCTGAGAACGCTTCCCATGGCTTCCCAGTAGCCCATGGCTCCTGATTGAAACCCCACGATTGCCCCTGCATTGCCTTCACATTGACCCTGGGATAACTTCAAATTTTGCTTGTGTGATAAGGGCCCTGGACAGGGCGACTGCAAAAGTGCAACACAGAGAGCTTGGGAAATTACCTTTTTTGGACACTACCAAAATCTCTCAGCCGGCATTCTGGAATTTGTCATCTAAAAACCCTAACTTTCCCAAGTTCTTCAAGATAACAATTCTTCGATGGTTTCAGAGTAGTATGTTTCCCCCCAGTATGTTCTTACCTTTTTTTGTTTCTTTTAATATGGGGTCGCTGCTGCTCCCGTTTCTCATCTGTAGTAATGACAAAGGGGATAAAAAATTAATATTAACACCATGCATGGTGCTTTATGATGTAACGTAAGCATAAGAGAAAGAAAGAAGGCAAATCCTTCACTTTGTGAAGTTTAAAGTCTTTAGACCAGTGGGTTTCAACATTTGTGTACCCCAAAAGGTCCGTGTTGTATCAATGAGCCTCGAGTAAATGGTGGGAAGTGCTGCTTATGTTTGTTTGACTTTTTAAAAAGTGTTGTGGGATTTGCACATTGTCCTGCAGTGTGGGGAGATAAACCTTAATGCTGAGTCTAGCTTCTCCCTCATGCTTCACCCATTGGGTTTCTGATCTATAAGGGCCCGAACAGACAGGCCAAAATAAAGCTGCTTCAGGTCACTTGGAGGCATGCTGTTTAAATGCTGCAGGCATCCTAAGAGTGTTTTTCAAACTTAAAGCAAACAGCCAGACACTTCCCATTTTGGACAGGGCGAAATGTCACATTTTTTGACATGGATGGATGC
>NW_024839292.1:0-1162 GCF_019175285.1 Sceloporus undulatus
CATTATAAGTGTAAATGTATGCTCCAAGATAGTCGTTTTTATTTCTAATTCCATTTTGCAAACAAAACCAAAAAATCTGACTGCTTCTCTAATCCATAACATAAGCAACAGAATATAAAAATATCAGAGTATACACAGTATTTATAATATAGCGGCTTACCTGATTTTTGAGAAGACAGAGCTACAACGAGGGCAGGATCTATCTCACATGGCAGTCCTGCAGCTGATGAGAGCTCATATACATTCATTGCAACCTGATAAAGAGACAGCAGATTGAACAATATCAATGGCACTGCATGCAATTTTTCAGAGAAGACAATTTACAAAATCTTTTTAAAATGTACATTCAAGAAACATGAGAACAGGGATACAAAACAATGAAGATTTATGCTGGAAAGTTTAGCTTATACTGAAAAGTACAACTGGCACTACTTCTGCTGGTTGACTATAATCTCTCACACCCTCTTCTGACCTAAACCTTTATACAGTGGCCCTCAATATCCAATGGAGTTTGGTTCCAGGACCCCCCCATGGATACCAAAATCCATGAGTAATAAAGTCCCATTATATACAATGGTGTAGTACAGTGGTTCTCAAACTGTCAGGCAGGACTCCCAGGGGGGGGGGGGGGGGCACAAGATTTGGAGACCCTGATCTTCCCTCCTCCTGCTGCTCCACTTCCCAAACGTTTTTATGTCCTGGAGGATGGTTGCAGCAGCCACCTCTGCCTGAGGGAGGAAGAGAAGGAGAAGGGAAGCTCATTTGGATCATGGTTTCTCTGATTCCATACTCAAACACTGCTGCTTCTTTTCCCACTCATCCCATCAATGCACTAGTTTTCAGGATAAGATGCTGCTGCAGCTTCAACCAGTGTGCCTGCTCAATCCAGTGCGCCCTGGAAGCATGGCAGTCGAAGGAAAGCCAGTGTCTGAGATTGCCCCCAGTGAAGGAGGAGGCCAGCAGCACCTGGCTCTGGGTGAGCAGAGACAGGGAGAAGCATATGAGTGTGGCTGTGTGTGAAACAGTATGTGTAACATTTATGCATGTGTTAAATATTGAATTTATTTCAATACCACCATTCTAGTTTGAATGATGTTATTTTGTTATAAATGGTTAAAATATAAATATACATAAATGAGCAAATGAAAATATGCTCACTAAA
>NW_024839293.1:0-1162 GCF_019175285.1 Sceloporus undulatus
GTCCTCCTCGCAAGAGCCCCGCGGGAGGCGGTGGTGGCAGAGGGGCCGAGTGGGCCATGGAGGGAAGCCTATCCAGCGGCGGAGTGAGCGGGAACCCAGGCCGCCCAGCCATTGGAGGAGGAAGGAGGAGGCTCTGCACTGGAGGCAACGGCCGAGAGGGGCTCCTCTGAAGGGAAAGAAGGCGCCTCTCTGGGGCAGAAGAGCAGGCAGGGCCAGGCTCCAGTCCTTCTCCTCCTCCTTTGGGAGGGACCGCCCCTGTCAACTGCCCAAGAGGCTGCCCCTTGCCTGGGCGGGAAAGGAGGAGGCCGTTGGCCGAGGCTGAGGCGTCAAGGAGGATAAATAAAGGTACTCAGTTTGATAACACTTTTGTCAAAAACACACTGCAGAAATAATCCAGTTTGAGACCACTTTGGTCAAAAACACACTGCAGAGCTCTCTGTCAGAAAAGGATAAAACTACAGTTTCCAGAATCCTATAGCATTGAGCCAAGGGAGTGAAAGCAGTCTCAAACTCAAACTGCAATGTGGACCTTATCAAGGCATGCATCTTAGTAAATGGAGGGCATTTTGGAATTCCTTCCTGGACAGAAAGTTGGAATGTAGGACATATTTCCTCAGGTGCATGGGAATTGTAGTTCATTGTGGCACCAGAGCTCTTTCTCACAAAACTACACTTCCCAGGGTTCCCTAGCACTGAGCCAGGGCGGTTAAAGCGGTCTCAAACTGGATTATTTCTACAGTATGGATTGGACCTTGAGTATTTTTAATAACGAAGGTCCAAAACACTGCAGAAATAATCCAGTTTGTGACCGCTTTAACTCTCCTGGCTCAGTGCTAGGGAATCCTGGGAATTGTAGTTTTTTGTGGCACCAGAGCTCTTTTTGATAAAGAAGGCTCAATGTCTCACAAAACTACACTTCCCAGGGTTCCCAGCACTGAGCCAGGGCAGTTAAAGCAGTCTCAAACTGGTTTATTTCTGCAGTGTGTCTTGGACCCAACTCAGGCTGCATCTTCACTCCAGACTCCAGAGACAATCCACTTTCATACCGTTTTTACTGCCATGGCCCAGTGCTATGAAATCCTGGGAATTGTAGTTTGTTGTCACACCAGAGTTTGCTGAGAGAGAAGGTTAAATGTCTCCGAACACTAGAATTCCCAGGATT
>NW_024839294.1:0-1162 GCF_019175285.1 Sceloporus undulatus
CATGGGATTTGGCAGTCTCTCGTTCATAGGGTTGTCATAAAACAAAGTTCCGGTCTTCAACTCTCCAGCACAGCTGAGAGTATGCAGAGGACGTTTAATTTCCTCCCTTCATCCACCACCTTGAGGAAGAGAAAGGCAAGCCAGCTCCAACAGGCCTTGCCTTAAAAGAAGAGCCCTCCTTCTATCCACCATCATGAAGGAGAGAAAGGCAAGCCAGCTCCAAAACGCCTCCAAAGGAGAGCAGATCTGCTGGACTTTCCCCCTTCTCCACTGCCATTCCCTCTCCTTTTGTGCCTTGGCTTTTTAGATTGTAAGCTTGAGGGCAGGGAAATGTCTAATTAACAAGCCACTCTGATAGCCTTGGCTGAAGAGCAGGGTATAAATAAATAAGTATTATTATTATTATTATTATTATTATTATTATTATTATTATTATTATTATTATTATTAGAGGAGCCTTTAATAGCTGGCTGCTAGCTCCAAGGATGCTGAGCCTGCCCTTCCCTCCATGCTGAGCCTTTCTTCCCTCCTGGGCCAGACAGTGGTGGCAGAGGAGTTGGGAGGCTGCTTTCTCCCTTATTTTATGTGGGACTCAGAGGGGAGATACATCAGCTGGGCGGTGATTGTATGAGAGGAGGATGATAAAGAAGGATTGCCACGTCCACTGTCCTATTTCAATTTTTTAAATTGTTTTAATGGTTTAACTATTGTGTTTTATTATTATGTCATGGTGGGGGTTGTATAGGGACAATGTAACTATTGCTTATATTTTGTATTTTTATTCTATGTGATAATATAGTTAATTGTTTTATTATCGTTTCTTCTTCTTCTTCTTCTTCTTCTTATTATTATTATTATTATTATTATTATTATTAACCTTTATTTATGAAGCGCTGTTAATTTACACAGTGCTGTACATGCAATCTTTTTAGTTAGACGGATCCCTGCCCTTGGGCTTACAATCTAAAAAGACATGACGCAAAAGGAGAAGGGAGTGGTGGAGGGAAAGGGTAAGAGGTCCAGCAGTTCCTCTCTACCTCCGAGGCCTGGACCAAGGCAGATGGACTGGAGGGAGGGCTTGGCTTCATAATGGATGGTTAATCATTTTCCAGGAAAAATACATACTCTCAAGTAGGATAATGCATATACAGTACATAGCAAT
>NW_024839295.1:0-1162 GCF_019175285.1 Sceloporus undulatus
ATCTTTCTTCTTTATATATCCATCTTTTATTTTTGTTTCCTGTAAACACAATAAATCAAAATTATTCTTCCCTAGATACTGCATTACATGCTTTCTCTTTCTCTCTTGGCTTATTCCTTTTATATTCCACGAAACTATTTTAAGCCCCATTTTCCTTTTAGAGAGGTTCTTATGTCTTTTATGTAGACTTTCCTATCTCTCCTAGGTAACCCTCTTCTGAGCTTTTGTTTCCCAAATTGTCAGTATTTACCTCCTTAATCCCTAGATTATCTCTCCTTCCTTGCCCTTTTCTCTGGGTCTTTTCTTCTCTTTGTCTAGTTACACTTTCTCCTTCCTTCTTGTCCCTTTCTTTATTTCTTTCTTCTTGCTCTCTGTTATCTCTGCTTAATCTCTCAAAAGACTTTTGCTTGTTCTATTGTACTTATCCTATATCTCCTCTGATGGTAATTAAAGATCACTCTTTCTATCATATCCCATCTGTACAGTATCTCATTCTTACTGCAAAAGAATATTGTTAGGGATTTATATTCCTATCTCTTTCTAATTATTTGCAATGGTAAATCCTTATAAATTTCCACTATTCTATCTTCCACAATCAATTTTTTCTCATATTTACAATATTTGCTCTCTCATCCTTGAGCTTGTAAAACATACCGTAATGTCTCTGTCCAATTTCCTTTCCTTTGCTATCTTTGAGCTAAGTCTAAATATCTTATCAATCTGTGCCTCCATCAAATCCTCCTCAATATCCACATATTTTGCCAGCATAGGTATAATTTTGTCATATATTTGTTTGTCTTGTTCTTCTTTAATTTCCCTAATTTTAATTGCCTTTTCCCTATATCTGACCTGCTGCAGAAGATTACTTTGTTGTTCCCTTAATTGAGCCTTTTCCAATTCTTCTGTTGTTTTTTTTCCAGACTTTCCGTTCTTTCTAATACTTCCTCCACCTCCACTTTCACTCCTGATATCTCTTTAGCTAAGTTGTCTATTTCCCCCCCCCTAATCCATCTAGAGGAAAAGAGATTAAATGATGGTCAGAAAGTGGAAAGTCAGGTTCCAGGTAGTCAGAAATGGCGCGGTTTGCAGCAAGAACCAGGTCAAGACAGTGACCAAGAGAATGAGTTGAAGAGTTGGAGTGTGGTTGGAGGCCAACAGAAGC
>NW_024839296.1:0-1162 GCF_019175285.1 Sceloporus undulatus
GCATGGGCATCCGAGGCATCCTCCCAGGAGCGCTCCTCTGGTGCATAGCTGACCCAGTTGATGAGGTACTGGAGGCACCCCGATGGTGACAAGAGTCCAATATCTCAGCCACTTCGAGCTCCTGAGAGGGGCAGGTCCATGATGAAATCCATGGACAAGACCTTTCAGGGCCCTGACAGCATTGATAATGGCGTCAGCAACTCCACAGGCTGACCTAGATGGTCCTTCACCCGGTGTCACACCGCTGCTCCGAAGGAGGCCAACAAAACTCCTGGGTGAGGAGGTGCAAGGTCTTGCAGAAGCCAAAGTGCCCAGCAAGCTTGGAGCCATGGCACAGCTGCAAGACCACCTCCCGACATGGACCTGCTGGCACGTACAGGTGGTCCCAATGGTAGAGCAGGCCGTCCCGAAGTGCAAAGGGCGAGGCACCCCCTTCCTCCGAATGCTGCACCACAAATGGATCCTGGCCCTAGATTTCTTGGATCTGGTCCACCACCACCAGCGCGGTCTCCCTCAGAGCAGTGGCAAAATTCTCTGGGCGCAGAATGGTGGACCACAACTCGCACTCCGGGTCCGTGGCGTACTCCGGCTTCCGGGAGAGGGACATAGTGGAGCTGGAAGTGGAAGTGGGCAAAGAAGGATGACCAGTGCTGTTGTCGCTGAGGCAGCTTCCTGGCCATCTGGAGGTGCTCCAAATTCCTGTTGGTCAGTGTGGCAACCCTCCAACTCCAGCTGGCAGCAAGAAACAGGCCTAGGCCCAAGGAGTCGGGCCGAGGCCCCAGCCCTGAGCTGAAGGCAACCCTCCCACCCCAGCCAGTGGCAGGAGTTCAGCTGAGGCCCCAGAACTGGCCCAAGGCCCAAGGACAGAGGCCTGAGGTCTATGATGCCCCCGAACAGGGCTGCAGTGCAAGACAGGACCCAGAAGGTTCGGGGCCAAAGCCCAGGAGCACTGTCGGGGCCTAAAGACCCCAGGAGCCACATCAAGGCCCAGGAGAGGGGCTAAGGCCCAAAAAAGCAGAGGCCCACAATCCACAAGTCCCTGGAGTGGGGCTGCAGCCTAAGGCCTGGGAACACAGCAGAGATCGGATGAACCCCAAAGGTGAGCCAAGGCCCAGGGACTCAGGCCAAAGCCTCAGGAGGAGCCCCATAGCTGCAGGCAAGC
>NW_024839297.1:0-1162 GCF_019175285.1 Sceloporus undulatus
TGTGGGTAAGGAACCTGAATCCATTGCCTTTCCTGTGAAGACTGAGGGCCCTTTCATAATTCATTGTCAGAGTGCTTTGTTTCCACTTTAGAATTACAGAATCAAATCAACTTCCTGACAGTAAGGGCTGTTCGTTAGTGAAACACACACCTTCCTCAGAGTGTAGTGGAGTCTCCCTCCTTGGAGGTCTTGAAACAGAGGCTGGATGGCCATCTTTCAGGGATGCTTTGATTGAGAGTTCCTGCATAGCAGGGGTTGGACTAAATGGCCCTTGTGGTCTCTTCCAACTCTACGATTCTATGATTCTATGATTCTATGATCAGTCATGAGTAATATCTATGAAGGGAGGAAAGGGGGACACAAAAATAAATACAAGTACTGTATTTTCTGGCATATAAGACTACTTTTTAACCCAGGAAAATCTTCTCAAAAGTTGGGGGTCGTCTTACATGCCAGGTATCATCTTATAGGGCAGGTGCTGAAACTTCCGAGCTGGACTGGAGAATCTGTGGTCACCACATATGGTGGGGGGAGATAAAAAACGGCCATGGCCACATCACCATATGCAGCGATCGTATGAAAGCTGCTACCGCTCTGATAGTCTTGGAGACAGGGAGCACTGGGCAGGCAGGGAGAACTGACCAATCCAAGCAGGCTTTGGATACAACAAGGTTTCCTGCTAAGTACCTGCATGTCATAAGCATTTGAATTTAAATTACCATATTGATATCAAATCTGATGGGTTTTTTACAAAAAATTTATTTGATGTGCATTGGAAGAGGGGTAGTCTTATATGGTGAGCATATCCCAAACTCTATATTTTAGCTGGAAAAGTTGGTGGTCATCTTATATGCCCAGTCGTCTTATATGCCAGAAAATACGGGTATTACAAAGCATCACAAGAAGTAATTTGTGTTCTAGCAATAAGAGTAAACATCAACTCATAAAATGAAATCCTAAACCTGGCAGGTAAACATTGTCCCAAATAACTTTGAGAAATATAGACTTAAAATAGTAGCATTGGCACGGTCGCTTAGAAAGTTGTATCCTAATCGAGTACCTCCCAAGCAGAGTTATATAACATTTTGGGCAGAATACAAGCTACACAAGGTTTGTTTATACAGTGGTACCCCGGGATACGAATGCGCCGCCTTACGAAATT
>NW_024839298.1:0-1162 GCF_019175285.1 Sceloporus undulatus
AATGGTAACAGCTGTTGAATCATGGCTGCTTTAGAAGATTAGCACACCGGCTTTCATGCCTGTGCTAGGAATGTAAACTCACAGGGACGGGTTGTATCGCAAAGCTGTCTCTGGGCAGTACTCATCCAGTATCCAACCCAGGCTTCTCCCAGACCTTTTAAAGAATGGGATTTTCCCATTCTTTAAAAGGTCTGGGAGAATCCCGAGTCAGGTATGGGATAAGTACTGGCCAGAGATGGAGCTTTGTGATACACTCTGTCCCCATGAGTTTAAATTCCCGCACCTAGCATGAGAATGGAAGCTGGTGGTCTCTTAGGTACTTCCCCCAGAGCTTGATACTTGGGTTTATGTGAAAATCAGGTCAGACATGTATTTCTCATTTGTCAGATCTTTCTTGCTATTTATCGTCTTCCATGCTGAATTGAGTGTAATTCATATTTCCCCCCACCATCATCTGTAACAGATGTTTGGGTGGTCCTTTAGGGAGAAGAGGAATCATTGGTACCTTGGCTGAGGAGTAATTGTAATTGGTGAAACAGTTACAGAAAACTAATAATTTGTTGGCATCCGGGGAAACCATTCATTGTATTGACGCACACATACAAATACCACCATGGTGAATGAAGGAAATGTTTATCAATCACATACAATAATGGACAAAGAATATTACCCCACATATTACATGGCAATTCCATATAACTGTACTGTCTATTCTTGGCAATGTGGGATCAAGTCTGGATGGGAATTTGACTTAAGAATATGACACAAAAGGATTTAGAAATGTTTGTGTGTGTGCAGGGGTTGCAAAACCAAGGAGCAGCCCTTGATAATTTATTTTCACATACACACAGTGTCCTAAGTTGGGTGACATAGGGCTCAAACAAACAGGCCAAAATAAAGCTGCTTCATGTCACTTTAGAGGTATGCTGTTTAAATGCTGCACACATCATAACAAGCCGGAAGCCATTATAAAGCCATGCTCCAGTTCTAAGGACTAGAGTGCAGGTTTGGTGCAGCTTCTGGCCTTTTAAAATGTATAAGTCATTTAAACAGTATACCTCCAAAGTGACCCAAAGCAGCTGTATTTTGGTCTGTCTGTTCGGGCCTGAAGATACATTTGGAAGATTAAAATTCAAGGAGGCCTAAGACATTTATGGCTTTT
>NW_024839299.1:0-1162 GCF_019175285.1 Sceloporus undulatus
GGAGAATTTGGTCCAGTATTTTCCATCAAGATTAGAAAGCAAGTGAAGCAGCAAAAGACAATTAAGCTAGCGATGCACTTGCGATCTGAAGTATTCAACCAACGTGAATGCTAGCATAATTCAGTTCTTACTCGCTAGGCATGCAAATAAATCAACTTTAATGTCAATAAAGTCAGCAATGACAGATTTTATCACTAAGATATAACTAAGCACTAATGACTGGGAAGAAAGCAAGCAGCTCCCAGGAGCTGAAGTGGTATTTTATTTTGTCCTATGTGAAGCCAAGGGTAACTGAAAAGCCTGGCCTTTCCCCCCTCTATTATTAACTGCAAATCATTCTTGTCATGTTAGAGAGCTGATTGTTTTTTCAAGTATTATTCACCATTAGACTGTGACTCACAATATGACCTCCTTCAGAGGTGGTAAAGTCCATTTCCAATTAGCCTCTGCTTATTACCGAGATTCACTTTCTCTGTGTTAGAATCTTTTTATCATTCAGCCCCCAAATTATTATTATTTTCATTTCCAAAGGGCTGTTTGACTTCCATAATCATAAGTGAAGGGGAAAAGTTCCAAGACAAGCAGAAGAAGTCATCATAAAGTTGACAATATCCCATGATAGTCAAGGCTGAACATAGTAGCCTGAATATTTTATGCATATGGTAGTCTGCATCTGACTAAAATTAGTTGCTTTGAAATCAGCATAAAATATGAGAGTCATGATTAACTTGCCTATTAATTTTAAATGGACTCTAGCATGGCTAATAATGTGACGGTGGGGGGGGGGGGGGAGAAGAGTGTATTCAAGTGAAGTGTGTGTTTGCATGTGAGAGAGTGTGCATTCCAATGAAAAAAGCAAATATTCTTTCTGGGGCAATTGTTAGATCAAGGATATTATAAGTGCACAGAAAAAGCCTGGTATCACCAGCCTACACTACTTTACAGAACTGCCCCATGCACAGAGCCACTAGGGCAGAGGTAGGCAACCCTTTTGAGCCGGGGGCTGGGTTGCTGTCCCTCAGACAACTGGGGGGCCGAAGCCAAAAAATAAATAATTAAATAATTTTTAAAAAATTAAATAAATAAATAAACTGGGACAAATGTAGGACAAAATTTTCAAATGGAGGGCACTTTTTAAATAAAACATGGAGGACACGTGAAA
>NW_024839300.1:0-1162 GCF_019175285.1 Sceloporus undulatus
GTCTTTAAACAGAGGCTGGATGGCCATCTGTCAGGGATGCTTTGATTTGGATTTCCTGCATGGCAGGGGGTTGGACTGGATGGCCCTTGCGGTCTCTTCCAACTCTATGATTCTATGATTCTATAACAGGAAGTGTAGATTTTAGATATTCTGCAGGAAACATTTCTTAAGGTGAGACCTATTTGGTGGTGCAACATAAAACACTAACCAACAAAAATCTTAAAGGAAATAAGAATTAATTGATCTAGTCTTCTTAAGGGTCTGTCAGGTATTCTTTTATGAATGCCTCTTTAACAGTTTCTGCGTTGAATACCTTTATAATGGGCTATAAATTGGTTTGGGATCCTAAGGTTCTCAAAATGTACTGTTATGGAAAATGTCATGGGGTAGTATGGAAAAGGAAAATCTCTCATCAAATACAGTATATGAAAAGCTTCACTTTAAGCCTTTGTCATTTAAACATTTAAATATTGTAAAGTCTAAGCTCAGGAAAAATAAGACATCGATGTTTATCACACTATGCTCTTAAAGAGGTACTATTCCAGTGTGACTCCTCTAGCAGCCTCCTGTTGCATGCTGGGATTGGCAGTTTTAAGGAGCTGAACTTCTCTGCCTGAGAATTCTAAATACCCCTCCTTAAAACTGCCAATCCCAGCATGCAACAGGAGGCAGATAGAGGAGTCACACTGGAATAGTACCTCTTTAAGAGCTCGTCTGATAAACACCATCGTCTATTTGCTTTTCTGAAGGGTCCGCCCTCTTTTTTTGAGTCTTTGCCAGTAGTTACTAAACTTGATGATAGTAGCTAAAATGGCAAGTGTGAGACCACAATTCCTGGTGGCACAGTGGTTAAATGCTTGTACTGCAGCCACTCACTCACAAACCATAAGGTTGCGAGTTCAATACTAGCAAAAAGGCTGAAGCTCGACTCAGGCTTGCATCCTTCTTAGGTCGCTAAAATGAGTACCCAGATTGTTGGGGGCAATGCACTTTGTAAACCACTTAGGGAGTGCTTAGTGCACTGATAAGTGGTATATAAATGTACTTGCTATTGCTGTTGATATTGATATTCCAAAAACTGGAGTTAGAAAGACACTTGCTAGAGAAGGGCCTTACAGACCGGCACTTTGTGCCGGCCTGTGGGCAGAGTCAGGGCTCAGCG
>NW_024839301.1:0-477 GCF_019175285.1 Sceloporus undulatus
TTTTTTGAGCACAGGACTGACTCTAGATCTCACAGTTTGCAACTTCAGGCTGATGCCGCTTGCCTGAGAGATTGAGACTGTCCCATTGTGACCTCAGTCTGCTGCTCCTTACCTGAAGGATTGATACTAGCCCATTGTAACTTCAGTTTGACGCTGCTTGCCTGATAGATTGAGATGGGACTATTGTGATATAAGGCTGGTGCTCCTTTCCTGCAGGAATGAGATGGGACTATTGTCACTTCAGACCTGGAGGATTGATGCTGGTCCTTTACGACCTCAGGCTGACCCTTATTGCCTGAGAGATTGAGCCTGGCACAGTGTGACTTCAGGACTATCTCCTTTCCTGATGGATGGAGATAGGACTATTGTGACTTCAGGCTGATGCTTCTTTCCTGAAAGGCTGGGAATGGCTCTTTGTGACCTCAGGCTTATTCTTGTTGCCTTAGAGATTAAGACGGGCCCATTGTCACTTCAGGC
>NW_024839301.1:577-1162 GCF_019175285.1 Sceloporus undulatus
GGAGGGGTTGAGCAAATTCCTTTGGACTTCAGACTTTGCAAAAAGGTGTTAATGGATGTTTCTGCCTGGATTCATCAATAAAGCTTCTTTTGTTTCAAATGAGTTTGATTTTTTGAGCACAGGACTGACTCTAGATCTCACAGTTTGCAACTTCAGGCTGATGCCGCTTGCCTGAGAGATTGAGACTGTCCCATTGTGACCTCAGTCTGCTGCTCCTTACCTGAAGGATTGATACTAGCCCATTGTAACTTCAGTTTGACGCTGCTTGCCTGATAGATTGAGATGGGACTATTGTGATATAAGGCTGGTGCTCCTTTCCTGCAGGAATGAGATGGGACTATTGTCACTTCAGACCTGGAGGATTGATGCTGGTCCTTTACGACCTCAGGCTGACCCTTATTGCCTGAGAGATTGAGCCTGGCACAGTGTGACTTCAGGACTATCTCCTTTCCTGATGGATGGAGATAGGACTATTGTGACTTCAGGCTGATGCTTCTTTCCTGAAAGGCTGGGAATGGCTCTTTGTGACCTCAGGCTTATTCTTGTTGCCTTAGAGATTAAGACGGGCCCATTGTCACTTCAGGC
>NW_024839302.1:0-1162 GCF_019175285.1 Sceloporus undulatus
TTAAAGATATGAAAAACTGCAAGTGTTAGCAAATTCTTATAAAAAAGCAAATCAAATGAAATTCTCAGCCATCTGCATTGGCCAAATTCAACAACTATTCCTAGCGTGGAGTGGTCAATGTTGTGCCTTTTTGCCATGCAGCTGTTAAAGACGGGAAGCCTGTCAGAAGGAAGGAAATGGCAACCTTTATTCCAGCACTTTCTGCTAGGAGAGGAAGCCCCAGGAAGACTTGTCCAAGAGACTCAACAAAAGGCAAGCAGTGGTTGAACAGTAGTACCTTTCACCATCCTAAAAATCCTAAAACTCACTATCTGCTAACACTTTTTTTAATTGTAGAAAGATCTTGTAGCACCTTTGAGAATAACTGAAAGAAAGAAGTTGGCAGCATGAGCTTTCGTAGACTTCAGTCTACTTCCTCAGATGCTTTTGGTGGAGTTGAAGCCAGGGATTGAGCTATATATGCCACAGGTATGTGAGAATGCCAATTCAAATTCAAAATCCTTGGGAACGGAAATCACAGAGTTGGCCCCAGGGTCGGGGGAAGCTGGTGGATGGATAGCAAGTGGTGGGGAGGGAGATAGAAATAGAGATGGAGGAGGCGAGCGTGTAAGGAGGGCAGTTTTACAAAGGGCATGTTTGAAAAGGTAAAGGCCTTCCCTCTTCACTCCCCATCCCTTCCTGAGGTGCTTGAAGAAAGGGAGTCCAATGCAGAAGCAGCAGTAGATTCCTAAGTTGGGCTTCTGCAGCTGTGCTGAGTTGCAGGCTTAGGGTTGCTATATCATGCTTTTTTGCGGGACATTCCCGGGGGGAGGGTTGCATTTGGGACGGTCTCGTCCCATTTATACTGCTGTCCCGGCTCCCAGGCCTCCCCTGATGCCAATTACCTCCGAGTTTCACTCTCTTGGGCCAAGCCTCCTTTCCCCAGCACCAGGGAAAGCGGCCAAGTTCCTTGGATCCTCACAGCAGCCAGGGACTTGGCTGTTCCAGCTCCTTTTCCTTGAAGTCCAGCCCTGCATGTGCAAGAGAGGGAAAGAAGGAAAGCACGTGGTAGCAAGCTTCAACAAGCCCGGTAGGACTCTGAGCCTGGGAATACTGTTGCTGCCTCCGCCGCTGCTGCTCTCCAAAGTGATCCAGGAGGCAGCCCAGGTAGGCTTCTCTGAGG
>NW_024839303.1:0-1162 GCF_019175285.1 Sceloporus undulatus
GCCATTGCCTTCCCCCTGAGGCTGAGAGAGTGTGACTTGCCCAAGGTTATCCAGTGGGTTTCTGTGGCCAAGCTTGGAATCAAACCCTGGTCTCCAGAGTTGTAGTCCAATGCTCAAACCACTATGCCACACTGATCAGTGGCATTTAGCTGCTTTGGCTACAAGATCCCTATTTGTTTGTTTGTTTGTTTATAGCATTTATATCTTGCTGTAGAGCCGGAAACGCTCTCAGGGCAGGTTACATACAGTGAAGTATACTCATCCCTCCATATTTGCAGCTTTGATATTTGCGGATTTGATTAATATGTTGTCTCTAGGAATATCTAGGTCCTCCAGTGCAACTCTATGGTCAACTTTAATTAAAAGTTGCATTGAAAAACCTAGAGATTCCTAGAGACAATACTCTACTAGGCCTTTGTGGCACCTCCAATGCAACTCTATGGTCCGTGTCTGTCAGATATTGACCACAGAGTTGCACTGGATATTCACAGGGGCCTTGTGCCACTAACCCTAGCAAATATGGATGGACAAGTGTAGTGGTAAAATCTGAAGTATAGGTCCTCACCTACAGGACAGTCTCTGTTCCAAGACTGGAGAGCACAAAAAAGTTCAAAAGACTTGGTTATGTACCTTCAGGTTGCTTCTGACATGTGGTGACCCTAAGGCAAAGTTATCCCTCAGGGTTTTTCTTACCAAACTATGTTCAGAGGTCCTTCCCATTGCCTTCCTTTAAAGCTGAGAGAGTGTAACTTGCCCAAAGTCACCCAGTAGTTTCCATGGCTGAGTGGGGATTCGAATGCTGATTTTCCAGAGTTCTAGTCAAACACTCAAACTAGACTGGCTCAGATGGCTTTATTGATTTAAACTGATTGCTAGAACTATTTTAGCCCTAACAGGAACTGATATTTTGTAAAACTACCCTGGAATACCTGGGTTGCAACAAGGATAGGTCATAACAATGCATCGTTTTTGGGAAAATCCACTTCCCCTCCAGATTCTGTAGGAATTGTACCTAAGCTCAGAGGGAATAGTAGCAGATGGGGTTATTGACCCTGGTGTTTTGGCCCTGTGAATCCTGACTCCCCTATATCACTGGTTACATATCACTTAAAACAAAAAAACAAAACAATCCTAGCTTTATCATCTAAAAAGGCACAACAGG
>NW_024839304.1:0-1162 GCF_019175285.1 Sceloporus undulatus
TTCTCTGCCCCAATTTGGGTCCTCCAAAACTGTTACCACGTCATCCGCAAACGCTTGGTTTCCTTTCCTTTCCTGTTAATCCCTTTTATATTTGGATTACCTTTAACAGAGGAAATCAAAATGTCCATCACTTCTAAGAATAAGAGCGGTGATATCAGGCATCCTTGCCTTGTGCCCTTATTTATCATACATCCTTGGGATCTTTCTCCGTTGACAATTAAGCTCTTTGCCGATTATATATTTGCCTTATTGTGTTTCCCATTTCCATACTTTTTACCACTTCTATCAAAAAGTCCCATCTCACGCCGTCGAAGGCTTTCTCCGTGTCAATAGCAATTAGGGCACATTTTTCTCATTATTTACCTGGTAAAATTCAAGACAATTTATAATCGTTCTGATATTGATCCTAATCTGTCTGCCCAGTAAAAACCCATTTTGCTCCTTCCCAATTGTCGAATTCAACACTCCCTTCAGTCTGCTGGCAAGTATTTGTGTGAATATCTTATAATCAATTGATCTATAATTAGTCATTAACAAGCTGTCCTTACCTTCTTTAGGAATTAAGGTGATACTCGCTAGCTCCCATGAGTCTGGAATCCCCTCTGCATTAATAGGATTAAACCATTTATATAGTGGATCCACTAGTTCCCCTTGAAATGTTTTATAATATCTAGCTGTAAATCCGTCCAATGAGGGGATTTCCCTCTTTATAATCTTATCTTCCCTCCGTCTATGGGGCCTGCAAAGGGAGGGGGCTTCCTTTCCTGGGGAGGGCATGGTCTAGATATTCCCTGTCTATGGGGCTTCAAAAGAAGGCTCCAGGGCAGAGGAGAATGTGGCCCAATAGAGGGACCCTAACATTTCCCCCAATGAGCACATTCTCCGTCTCTCTGTCCAGAGGCAGAGCCTTCTTTCCCAAAATGGATGCTGAGGGATTCCTATCCAGATGTCCCTGTCTTTCAGCAGCCCCCTTTATGCCATCTCTTCCCTTCGCACTTTCCTTCTTTCCTTCCTTTAACCTCCATCCCTTCAAGGAAGGGGACTTTCAGGCAAAGAACTAACAATGGCTTCCATGTCCTTTCTGCATGTTCCCAGAGGAAGATCACTGAGCTTTGCAGGGTTGTTGTGAAGGGTAAGGAAAGGGTGTGTGTGTGTGGGGGGG
>NW_024839305.1:0-1162 GCF_019175285.1 Sceloporus undulatus
CCCCCGCGTATACCAGGGGCCCACTGTATTCAAAAGCAAAGGAGGGCCAAGAGAGCCCTGGAGAGCCTTGCCTTGGAGTGGCTCTGGATCTCTGGTGCCAACAAACTACAAATCCCAGGATTCCCCAGGATGGAGCCAGGAGAGTTAAAGCGGTTTCGATCTGGAATATTTCTTCAGTGCAGATACAGCCTGAGCTGGTTGTAAAAGGGTCGAAGCACCAAAGTCTGGTTTTACCCTCTTAATAATGGTTTTACTTTCAAAAACTAAGCACTTTGTTTTCCTGTCTAATCCTTATTTTTGTTGTTGTTTGTTTGATTCATTCTTGGTAATATGAGATTATGTAGTTTGTCACCTTCCTTCATGCATAAAAATCTCTTAATAGGAAAACTGGGGAGACTTTAAAAACCTCCCAAAGGAACTACTTTTGGCCTTTTGGGGGGCAATCCTCCTCTTAGAAGCCAAACCCCAATGTTTATGAAGAATAATAAGGCTTGTATTAAAACTATCATTCCCCGTTTCTGGTCCTTTTTAAAACCCATGATCCCCAGAAGGACCAGAGCTGTGTAAGAAAATTCTATCTGAAAAGAGACACAAAACACACAAAAAGAGACACATTTCTTTCCTTTTGGCCCAAGGAGCCTGGCCTCCTCCTGACTCTGGAGCCTCAGGAGAGAAAGAGAGGACTGTGTTCAACTGAGGCCTCAGAGAAGGTTCTGGAACATTGTTCCCAACAGTCACAAGCAGAACAATATAGGCTCCAGAACACAAAATGTGAGTCTGTGGCAGTGGGCGGGGTCTTCCAGGTCCTCTGTCCCCATTGGTCAGCCTCAAGAAGAGGAGGAGCTTTTGCTTCTCTATTTAGCTCTGTGCGCGGAAGAGTGAGAGAGAAGCAGAGTTTTAGAGGGAGAAGGAGACAGACAGGAAGGAGAGAGAGAGAGGGAGTGGGAGTGGGAGTGGGAGTGGGAGCAGAGAGACAAGGCCTGGAACCACTAGGCTTCACTGCTGCCCTGAGGTCTGGCTGGGCCTGTCTCGGGTCTACTGCTGCTGGTGCTTTCCTTTGTCCACTGCCATTAAGGTGGGAGGAAGGAGGCCCAGCAGTCCTTCTAGGCATGGCCCACTCTCTCTGAAGGTGGGAGAGTGGCACTCCCCAAAGGGGATTTCA
>NW_024839306.1:0-531 GCF_019175285.1 Sceloporus undulatus
CCTTTACATTTCTGGCTCTCAAAGATTGCAGCGTGTTCTGCACACATTCTCACTTCATGCAAGCCATTGTGTTTGTTGTTTTTTATTATTAGTCCTTTCGCGTTATACTTTATAGTTAGTTGTTTAGTCTATGCACCTGCGCTCTGGCAAGGTCACTACCATGGCTGATGAAACCCAACATACCTCAAGGGAGGAGGTGGTGACTGTATCGCCATCTCCGAGCCCACCGTCCCCTACCCACGTGGACATGTGGACTCACATGATGAAAATGTTCACAGACATGCAGAAGGAAATTCAACGAGACATGGCTGAACAGCGCCGCCAGGATGCTGAGATGCAGAAGGAAATTCAACGAGGCATGGCTGAACAGCGCCGCCAGGACGCTGAGATACAGCAGGAAATGTTCTTGGAGATGCAATGGCGCAACGAGGAGATTCAACGAGACATGGCTGAACAGCGCCGCCAGGATGCAGAACAACGACGCCAGGATGCGGAGGAACGACAGCGCCAGCTGACAGCACAGAATGAAGA
>NW_024839306.1:631-1162 GCF_019175285.1 Sceloporus undulatus
CCTTTACATTTCTGGCTCTCAAAGATTGCAGCGTGTTCTGCACACATTCTCACTTCATGCAAGCCATTGTGTTTGTTGTTTTTTATTATTAGTCCTTTCGCGTTATACTTTATAGTTAGTTGTTTAGTCTATGCACCTGCGCTCTGGCAAGGTCACTACCATGGCTGATGAAACCCAACATACCTCAAGGGAGGAGGTGGTGACTGTATCGCCATCTCCGAGCCCACCGTCCCCTACCCACGTGGACATGTGGACTCACATGATGAAAATGTTCACAGACATGCAGAAGGAAATTCAACGAGACATGGCTGAACAGCGCCGCCAGGATGCTGAGATGCAGAAGGAAATTCAACGAGGCATGGCTGAACAGCGCCGCCAGGACGCTGAGATACAGCAGGAAATGTTCTTGGAGATGCAATGGCGCAACGAGGAGATTCAACGAGACATGGCTGAACAGCGCCGCCAGGATGCAGAACAACGACGCCAGGATGCGGAGGAACGACAGCGCCAGCTGACAGCACAGAATGAAGA
>NW_024839307.1:0-506 GCF_019175285.1 Sceloporus undulatus
TAAGATACATCCCCCATTCAGTTTGTCCTCTGTTTTTCCTCCTCCAACGTGTCCTTTTGTCTAATTGTGCCATTTCATAAATGTTTGTTAACCATTGCTTTCTACTTGGAATTGTCTCTGTTTTCCACTTTTGTGCAATAACTGTTCTAGAACATTCTGTTAGTAAACAGAAAACAAACTTTCCGTGTTCCTTCCCCACATTTCCCTCTCCATCCCTAACAGAAACGTCTATTGCAGGGGTAAGCAACCTGCGGCCCGGCGAGGCCTTGGGACTGGCCCCAGCCCAGTCCTGGCGCCGATTGCCGCCGGGGCCTTTGGCCTCTTCCGTGCAAGGGCAAGGGGGGCAATTGTCTATAGACGCCTCAGAAACATGCATATATATTAACTTTTTTTTTAAAATCGCCAATATTTTTCACGTGTCCTCCACTTTTTTTAAAAAAAGTGTCCACCATTTGAAAAATGTCCTACATTTGTCTCGGTTTATTTATTTATTTAATTTTTTAATT
>NW_024839307.1:606-1162 GCF_019175285.1 Sceloporus undulatus
TGAGGGACAGCAACCCGGCCCCTGGTTCAAAAAGGTTGCCTACCCCTGGTCTACTGAGTAAATAATAATTCTGTCTTTAACTCTGTTCTTAAAACTATACAGCGCTTTATAAATAAAGGTTAATAATAAAAATAACTTTATGAATTTCTGTCCAGTATTTTTTTGTTTGAGGGAATTCCACCAAAAACGGAAATAGGGACCTGGGACAGAATGAGAACATTTCCAACAATTATGCTTGGAGTTTTTGCAGATATAGGAAAATTTTTGGGAGGGGATGAGTTCCACTTATATAATAATAATAATAATAATAATAATAATAATAAAATAAAATAATAATTTTATTTATATATATCCCGCCTCTCTGTTCAGAGCTGAAGTACAATACAAGTACAAAATTACAATTGGTTAAAATACATTCTCATAATAAAAAGAAAAACTTTAAGAAACATCAAAAAACATAACCCGAACCTATATATTATGAATGCTCTTTCCTTCTCTCTTATGGTCAATCCCTTTCTCTAAGGCCAGCCTGGGACTGAGAGAGGCCAGAGGGAGA
>NW_024839308.1:0-462 GCF_019175285.1 Sceloporus undulatus
TCTCTCTCTCTCTTTTTGCATTGCTTTTCCATCTGGATAGGAATCACCATGGGCAAGCGAATGAGGTTTACCCCTTTTTTTACACAGACACTAGAAGATGAAAAAAATATGCCACCCCAGCACATACACACACACACACACACACACACACACATAAACAAAAAGAGAAAAAGATGATAAACAAGAGGATAAACAAACAAAAAAAAGAACTTTCACTATAAAATGAACTTGTCTATTTTAGATATCAGGATGGGTGTATTAAGGCTTATTAAGGAAAATTTAGGGAGTGAAAATGGCCATGGTGGAAAGT
The DNA here is from genome assembly GCF_019175285.1 of Sceloporus undulatus. Taxonomy (NCBI): domain Eukaryota; kingdom Metazoa; phylum Chordata; class Lepidosauria; order Squamata; family Phrynosomatidae; genus Sceloporus; species Sceloporus undulatus. Next base: position 311 of record NW_024839308.1, read on the forward strand.
TTTTAATGTCAGCTATCTGGAAAACTGAAAAAATCTGTCAGTTTTGCTTTCTCCCACATTATTGGGGCTTTCTATACCACCATTTGGGACGTCCGGAGGACGTCCCATTTTAAAAAAGGGGCGTCTGTTTTAGACGCCCCTGGGCCTAGTAC
>NW_024839308.1:562-1162 GCF_019175285.1 Sceloporus undulatus
GACGTAGCGAGTGCGCCCCTGGCGCCTCGCTACGTCGCAAACGCGACAGAAAAAGAAGCTCCATTTTGGAGCTTCTTTTTCGGTCCGCACGGGAGTTGGGCCGTGTGAAGGCTCCGGTTCCCCCGCGGACCTACTGGCGGCGGCGGCAGAGCGCCGCAAAGCGGAGGTATGTACCCCGCCATTGTTATTCTCACATACTTCCTATTCAAAAAATGTGATTTTTTAGTAAGCACTTCTCAAATTTGATGTAAAAAGAAAACCCAGGCTGCATCCGCATTCTAGAAATAATCCAGTTTGACACCACTTTAACTGCCATCGATCAGTGCTATGGAATTCTGGGAACTGTAGTTTTGTGAGATAGTGTGCCTTTTGTGTCAGAGAGCTCTGATCCCACAACAAACTCCAAATCCCAGAATCCTACAACATTATCTTAGCAAAATTGAATCAAATGACATTTGAACTGGTCAAATTCAGTGGATGCATGTATACCCAGTATGGAGAGGAGTTGCGGCCTTTCACGCAGCTGCTGAAAATGAAGAATTTATTAGGTGTGGAGGTGTGGAAACCTAATTTAGCACCAGCATGATTGAATACACTATG
>NW_024839309.1:0-1162 GCF_019175285.1 Sceloporus undulatus
CCCTGGAAGCCACCTGTAGCAACAGGTGTGCAGGGAAGAAGGAAGAGGAGGAGCATCTCCGTGTGAAGTCGGTTGGAGCCTCAACCTACCAATGAGTCAACAATGCGAATGAATTCATAGAATCATAGAATCGCAGAGTTGGAAGAGACCCCAGGGACATCCAGTCCAACCTCCCCGCCATGCAAGAACTCTCAATCAAAGCATCCCAGACAGATGGCCATCCAGTCTCTGTTTAAAGACCTCCAAGGAAGGAGACTCCACTACACTCCGAGGGAGTGTATTCCACCGTTGTACAGCCCTCTCAGGAAGTTCCTCCTAATGTTGAGATGGAATCTCTTTTCCTGTAGCTTGCATCCATTGTTCTGGGTCTTGTTCTCTGGAGCAGCAGAAAACAAGCTTGCTTCCTCCTCAATATGACATCCTTTCGATTTGGAACCCGTTCAAAGTTATATTTAGTTTAATCCAGGTTTGTTTGCATAGTTATTCACACTGCTAATGCTGAAATCTTCTTTTAAGATGGGAAAAGACCCGGTGTCGAATACCCCAGGTTAAGTTGAGGTTTTTTGGTAGCCCCCCAAACTGAATCATGTGCATTCGGGGTGCATGTGAACAACAGGAATTCAACCCGAATTCTACCTGGATTATTTTCATCATGTGAATAGGGCCTATGTCTCTTTTGTAGCTCGTAGCAATGTGTTAAGAGCTACAAATACAAGTTGTACTTATACAGTACAAATACAGATACAGCTACAAAACATTGTACATATTACTGCAGTAGCTGCTTAAGAGCCAGTGTGTCTTTAAGGAATGAAATGCAGCCTTGAAATGAAATGCAATTGGAGAGAACTTAGATCTGTCCCAGTTCAACATTTGCAGGAAACGTTCTGTCTGTTTAGATCTCTGAAAGCCTGACACACAGTTTTGGAACACTGTGAAGTGTTCTTGCCCTAATTCAGTCTCTTCTCTTTGCTCAACATTCTTGTTTTCCTGCTGGCAGCCTCTCCCCTGCACCCATTTCTCCTCCCTCCTCCTTTAACCTCATTGTATTGCCTGGGTAGCTATTGTACCAAGTCTCCCTGGTTGCAGGAATCACTACTACAGAATGTTTGTGCTGAAGTCCAGCAGTGTGTCTTGCATTCCAAGCCAGCATTACCATCACACC
>NW_024839310.1:0-1162 GCF_019175285.1 Sceloporus undulatus
TGTCCTACTAGTTTGCCATTACATGTTATTATCCAGTTCTGATCCACATAAGCTCTATTTTGTTTATATCTCATTTTGATTCTTTCAGACCAGTATTTCTTAGTGCATTCCAGCAGTTTGGTGCTTTTGGGGGGTTATTTTCGTGAACTCTCCATACCTTTCCTTCTACTGGAGTGTTGAGCAATTTATGACACCAACTTGTCCCGGGCTTCCCAAATTAGCCTAATGTCTCAACAATGATGGAAGTGCTATCCTGTCAGTTATATTGAAATAAGATTCAAGTGGCAGTCCAGCCAGCTTTTGCATGTGTGGTGTGGAAATAACACCATTGGTCCTTCATTTCAGGCTGCAAGATATCTTAGGTTGGCCCTGCAGCAGGCCTTGCTTTCCTTCCCAGGTTCAAAGCCAAGTTGAGCTGCAGGAACTAGAATTCTACTTCTCATGGTTACATCTTGTTCATTCCTGGGATCTGGCCACCAGCTGAACTTATCATAGTATCTTCTTTTTCACAGCAGTCAGCCCCAAAGTGATCCAAGTATTTCTACTATTTAAATCAGATGTTTATGCCGGAAAATGTCTGTCCACAGGATACAGTCCTTTGAAAGCAGCTTTGAAAGCCATTTGGGAGAAACAAACCTGAAGAGACTTTTCTCAGTGATGCTATCACTTAATTTCTTAGGAGTTTATCAGACAAGGGAAATTGGAAGTATAAATAATAAATAAATAAATAAAAGTTTTATTTATATACCGCACCTTCCCCAGATCAGGGCGGTTTACATACATTATGCATAAACATACAATAGATTAAAAAATAAACACACCATACAATTATACAATAGAAAAAACAAACAATTAAAACAGCTAAAACCCCATTAGCCCATCCTCATGGCCACGGAAGAGGTGGGAGGCCCTTAGGAATTTTTATGGGGGAAATGCTTGCTGAAATAAGAAGGTTTTCAAGTCCTTCTTAAATTGGGCCAGGGAGGTAGTCGAGCGGAGCTCAGCGGGCAGGGTGTTCCAAAGGGCCGGGGCAGCGATGGAAAAGGTCCGTTTAGTAACGGAAGAGAGTCTGGCCCCTGGCACCTTTAGTAGTTGCTGCCCGGATGTTCTGAGGGTGCGGGACGGAATATATGGGGAGAGGCGGTCCTTCAGGTATCCTGGG
>NW_024839311.1:0-1162 GCF_019175285.1 Sceloporus undulatus
GATTGAGAGTTCCTGCATGGCAGGGGGTTGGACTGGATGGCCCTTCTAGTCTCTTCCAATTCTATGATTCTAATATCATAAACAATATAATTTAGGCCATTGCTGGGATATTGAGGATGTATTAGGATATTCACTATTCCAACACATACAGAACATTTAGCCACCAAAGAATTATAGTGCATTTAGAAATTTCTTGCCACATTTCAGAGGAAACAGTTTTGGGGAGCACACTGGGATTAAGGGCCAATCGGGCTACCCCATATTTAGATCCAGAGATGTTCCCCCATATCCTCCAACATTGCACAGATGGGAAAAGCAAGACACATATGGACAAGCAATCCAGAAGGCGGTGAGGATGGCCAAAGTTGTTTATGAGGAAGATCACAAAAGCTAGGAAGGGCACAACAGTTTGCTTTTGCTTCAGCCTCCTGGGAAGGGCAACATCCTGCCTCCGTCTTTCCTCTCTTCTCCCCACTTTTGAGTTGATGGGGTGCAAACTGAATGGCACTCTGGAACTGAAGTGAGCTGAGAAGGGGGAAATGAGCTGAGAAGGGAGGATGAGAGAGCAACCAGGACATTTTTTAAAGCCCTTGAAAAAATGGGGTGACAGAGGGTTAACCAGGACTGTCTCTGCCATATTGGGAGAATATGTTCTCCGCTTGCTTTCATGTTGTTGTGAGTTAAGGATTGGGTAACTCTAGAGGATGAAAGACTTCTGGAATTGGAAGGGGATGGGTTGAAATTTGGTTGGCATGCTTACTTGGCAAATTCCAACAAAATAAAATTTTTATGGATCATTGTATAAGGAAACCCCTGTTAAAAGTTTGGAACAGTTACAAAGATGGAATCCTACCTAAATTGAACGGATGGGTCTTCCCTCATGAAACCTTCTTTAGAAAGGAAATGGCCAAAGACTCAAAATGGTATAATTATAATGATTTGTTGGAATTTCAGAAAGGAAATTGGGTAATTAAAACAAGAGCAAAACTACTGGAAGAAGAATGGAAAGGAACATGGTTCGCATACAGACAGATCTATGAACGATTTAGGTTAGATGAGAAAACATATGGTTTTGTAAGAAAGGAGGATGACCCTCATTTAGGAAAGATTTTGGCCCTTGAAGAAAACAAAGTAATTAGCAAAATCTCTAAAACACTATTAC
>NW_024839312.1:0-1162 GCF_019175285.1 Sceloporus undulatus
CTAGTTGAAGAAAACAAGGCAGCTTCAGAAAATATGGTTAAAATGTGACCTATTTCTACTACAACTATAGTCATGCTTAACCACATTTTGTTGAGGTTCAGATAACAGGGTAAACTGCAATTACTCAAGAACAGAAATGTAAGGTTCTCCTCCCATCCTTGTACATGTTGTAAAGTTGAAGAGACACATGTGCAAGCCCAGGGATGAGGGGAAGGTAGATTTGTCTTTGTCATGTTAAACTATGGTTGAATATTCTGTTCCAATACAGCCACTACTTCAGAGCATAAGAGTATAACTCTTCAAAGCCTATGAACTCATAGTTCTATGCATACTACAAAAGAATATAGGGACAGAAGTAACATTTTTTTCCAGTACTATCCCATGTACAGTGGTACCTCGGGATACGAAATACCCAGGTTACGAATTTTTCGGGATACGAAAAATTCCCATAGGGAATTATTGTTTCGGGTTACGAAAGTTTTTTCGGGTTACGAAAAAACTCCGGCGCTATTTTAAATGGAGCCGCGGCAGAGCCGCGGCTTTTTCCCCATTAGCGCCTATGGCATTTCGGCTTACGAAGGTTTTTCGGGTTACGAAATCAGCCGCGGAACGAATTAATTTCGTAACCCGAGGCACCACTGTATTGGTTTCAACTGTGTGACTGCTGGGCCAGTTCATGAAAGCAAGCGGAGAACAACTCAAAAGTGGGGAGAGGAGAGGAAAGAAGGAGGCAGGATATTGCCCTTCCCAGAAGGCTGAAGCAAAAGCAAACTGCTGTACCCTTCCTTGCTTTTGTGATCTTCCTCATAAACAACTTCGGCCATCTTGACCACCTTTTGGTGTTGCTTGTCCACATGTGTCTTGCTTTTCCAATCTGTGAAATGTTGGGGTCTATGGGAGAACATCTCTGGATCTAAATATGGGGTGGGCCCAGTGGCCCTCAAGCCCACAGTGCTCCCCAAAACACTTTTTTTAAAATTAACTTTTGCCTCTGAAATGTGGCAAGAAATGTCTAAATGCACTATAATTCTTTGGTGGCTAAATGTACTGTATGTGTTGGGATAGTGAGTATCATAATCCATCCTCTATATCCCAGCCATGGCCTAAATTATATTGTTTATTATATTGTATACTATATTGGAAAGATTCATAGAGTTGGAAG
>NW_024839314.1:0-1162 GCF_019175285.1 Sceloporus undulatus
CACTGAAATCTATTGCAGGATTGGGCTGGTTTGTAATCTTGGCTGCAATTTCTACCTCTTCTTAGAGGTGGAAAACCATGAGACTGAAGGGTGGTATTTACGTATGGCCCAAAACACACTGCAGAAATAATCCAGTTTGAGACCGTTTTATCTGCCCTGGCTCAGTGCTAGGAAATCCTGGGAGCTGTAGTTTATTGTGGCACCAGAGCTCTCTGACAGAGAAGGCTCAATGCTTCATAAAATTATAGTGCCCAGAACTCCCTAGCATTGAATCAGGGCAGTTAAAACAGTCTCAATGTCTGCTTTTTCCCCAACTTGGGACTCAAGGCAGGTTACAACAGTTAAAACAATTTTGCTAAAATATTATACCAATGTTTCAAATATCACTAAGCTATCTTTGAAATGAAAACCAGCTAAAACATAAATATTAAAAACAGGAATCACAGCAAACATGGATAGACAGTACATCGCAATTCTTCAAGGATTGTTTCCTTTCAGTAGTCAATCTGAGTCGGGAGAGACCACAAGGTCTATCCAGTCCAAGCCCCTGCCATATATGAGTAATCTGAACATGAGCTGTATAGGGATTTATAGTTCAAAGCCAGCACTTTGAATTCTGCCCAGAAATGAGCTGGCAGCCAGTGGTATTATTGCACCAGACTGGATGTTTCAAGGCTTGGGTGCAGCTGGCACACAGTCTTGAGCTGTGCCAATGCACTCCTAATATTCTTCTTGGCCGACTCTGTTGACATAGAACCAGGCTGATCAAAGCGTTGCCTGTGGGTTGCATGAGGCTCCGCTGGGCTATTTGATCATTCGGAGGAGGGGGATATAAATAACAACAACAACAACAATAATAATTCTGTAGGGGTGCAATGGGACCCTCATGGTGAAGACCGGTACATCCAGATGAGCATTGCATTCTCCATCATCATCCCCTGGCATTGTCCAGATGGTATCAGGAACACACTGACAAAGTGTGTCATTTGACATTTGATAGTGACAGTTGTTGCTTTTTAATTTGGCGATCAAATGGAACCATTTTGGGGACACTTTGGTGTGCGGTAAAATGCGTTTTTTTCTTGGCTTCGCACAGCCCTGAGCATCCCCTTCCTGTGCCCATAATGGGAAAAAAATGTGTGCAATAAGGGACCAATGAGAA
>NW_024839315.1:0-385 GCF_019175285.1 Sceloporus undulatus
TATATTTTCTTTCTCTTTATAGGTGAGTTTACTCCTTTTATATTCCATGATAAAATGTCCATATTCAAATCTGTTGGGGTTTCTAGTTTCCCTTCTTTTCCTCTTCATTAGGTTCTAATATTATCATATTTACCTTCAACTCCTCTTCTATTCGTTCTCCCTCCTCTGTCGCATTCCTCTTATCATCATCTTTTATTTCTTCTTCTAGATTTGGAATAACGTCCTGTTCATCTTCTTTATTGTCAATCTGTCCTGGTTCCATGTAATCGTTTAGATTCCCATTTTGTCCATTGTTTTGGTCTATATCATCATTTCTTTTGTCATTTCTTCTTCCAGGTCCATTTTCAATCCTCTTGCCATATTTAATCCAGAAATCTTTCGCTTT
>NW_024839315.1:485-1162 GCF_019175285.1 Sceloporus undulatus
TTGCTGTAATCATCTCTTTTACATACATCACAATCCCCTTTTTCTTTCTTGTTGATTCCCTAATTTCTTGTTCTTTAATAATCTAATATCCTTTTGTCTTATGTGGGTTTCTTGTAAACAGACAACATCTTTCTTAAGTTTCCCTAAATAGTGATATATTTTATTTCTCTTTATAGGTGAGTTTACTCCTTTTATATTCCATGATAAAATGTCCATATTCAAATTTGTCTATCTGTTGAGGTTTCTAGTTTCCCTTCTTTTCCCCTTTATTAGGTTCTAATACTTTCATATTTACCTTTAACTCCTCTTCTATTCGTTCTCCCTCCTCTGTCGCATTCCTCTTATCATCATCTTTTATTTCTTCTTCTAGATTTGGAATAACGTCCTGTTCATCTTCTTCATTTTCAATCTGTCCTGGTTCCATGTAATCGTTTAGATTCCCATTTTGTCCATTGTTTTGGTCTATATCATCATTTCTTTTGTCATTTCTTCTTCCAGGTCCATTTTCAATCCTCTTGCCATATTTAATCCAGAAATCTTTCACTTTTTGAACCGTGTTCAGTTTGAACCATTTTTGGTTCCTTTTTACTGAGATTCCCTCCAGCTTTTCCCATTTATAAAGAATGTTATATTTATTCAGGTTCATTGTTATGAATTTGTAATTCCCCCTTTTTTGA
>NW_024839316.1:0-1162 GCF_019175285.1 Sceloporus undulatus
GTTCCCTTCTCAGGTTTAGCAAAGTTATTGCTTTTGATCTGTGCATGAACAAAAAGACTGACTCTTGGATGGTTCAAGGTGTTTATTTGTAATAAATATACCTTTGGTTACCATAGCTTTGGTTTCAGGACACTCCCTCCGCCGCATACCTTAGCTTGTCAGTCTAAACCCATTTGTATGATTCGCAGAGACCACGAAGAAGAAGGACAGGTTGCTTACCTGTAACAGTATTTCTTCGAGTGGTCATCTGCGAATATATACAAATCCCATCCGTCCATCCCCTCAGTGTCCCGCTCACATTATTGCTGACGTTGCCGTCTAGCTGTGGTGGCTCATTCGGAACTGAGGAAGAGCGGGCTGCTAGGGGCTTTATATAGGGATGGGTGGAGTTACCGCCAAAAAGTTGCAGAAAGTTACTTTACATTCTGCCCAGAGATTCCAGAAGTTTCCGAACATTGCTGCGCAGGCGCAGAATAACCCATTTGTGTGAATTCGCAGATGACCACTCGAAGAAACACAGTTACAGGTCAGCAACCTGTCCTTCTGCTGCCTTAGAGGCTTGGCCCCAAATCCCAAGGGTTTCAAATGAGGAGCAAGAGTCTCGCTATACATTAGGAATAACTTTCTGAGGAGAAGAGCTCTCCAGCAGTCGATCAGACTTGTCTTTTGTGAATCTCTTGGTGGAAGGCCTTTAAACAAAAGGGTAGATGGCTGCCCTTTGTGGTGCTCCAGGTATACATTCCCTCACTTGTAAAAGGAGGTATATTGTCTCAAGGATTTATATCCCACCTTTCTCCCAAAATGGGATTCAAGACAGTAACAAAAAAGGCAAAGCAAAAACATTGATTGCAAAAGTTAATAACAAATAATACTAATATTAAAACATAAACAGGTCTCCGGCTCATGACCATTAGGCTATATTGGGGGTTCACATGCATGGCACAGTTGTGGCACTTCGGGACCACTTTACTTGGCACAGCGCCACCCAAAGGACTCCTGGGATTTGTGGTTTAGGGAGGGCTATTCAGAATGCTTTGTTGGAGGCCTGTGGTGCTACAGTTCATAGAATCATAGAATCAGAGTTGGAAGAGACCGCAAGGGCCCTGATGGGTTTCACTGCGCCTGCGCAGTGCTGTTCGGATACTTCTAGAATCACTGGGCA
>NW_024839317.1:0-434 GCF_019175285.1 Sceloporus undulatus
TTATGTATATTTTCAGGTTTCAAATACCATCGAAAAATATTTTGTAGTAGTTTTCACTTAGGGCTTGGGAAGCTGTGTATTTTATCCTTCTTTTCCAAGTTAACTCCCATTCTTCCATCTCAATATTGTGTCCAAGATTTCTTGGCCATTGAACCATGTTTTCTTTAACCACCTCAGGTTCCATCTCATGTTTTAACAGGATTTTATACAATCTCACAAGTGGACCTTTCCTGATAGCAAGCACATTTCCTAGTATTTCTGTACCAATTATTTCTATTCCATATGTTTTCATATCCAACAAAAACCTCTCTCTTATTTGCCTGAAAATAAGCCAATTACATTGTTTACCTTCTTCTCTTATTTCTTCTCATGTTTTTAATTTAATCATATTGCCTTGCTTATTTATCATTGTATTACTATTATTATTATTATTA
>NW_024839317.1:534-1162 GCF_019175285.1 Sceloporus undulatus
CTTATTTTCAGGCAAATAAGAGAGAGGTTTTTGTTGGATATGAAAACCTCTCTCTTATTTGCCTGAAAATAAGCCAATTACATTGTTTACCTTCTTCTCTTATTTCTTCTCATGTTTTTAATTTAATCATATTGCCTTGCTTATTTATCATTGTATTACTATTATTATTATTATTAATATCACGCTTCTCCAAACAGATCAAAAGCATCAGTAAAATGCAATAGCAACTTATCATTGTTGCTTCCAAAACTCTCCAAATTCCTCCCTCCCACATTAAAATACAAATAAATTCTTAAACAATTATTTAAATAATTATTAAAAATAGAGCAGAGGCAGTTAGAGCAGTTGTTGAACAATTTATTAAATTAATTGGAGATTGCTGTAATGTTAATCTGGAAAGACCTGACAGAAGATATACGTCTTGATCGCCTTTTTAAAGCCTTCAATACGGGTGATATATCAGACCTCTTCTGGAGGCTATTCCATAAACTGGGAGCGGCAGAAGAGAAGGTCCTCTGGGTAACTGCAGGGAGCCTTGTTATGGTTGGCTGCAGTAAGCTTTTACTAGAGGACCTCAATCTGTGGGGCAGATTGTATGGGAGAAGGAGATCCCATAAGTAAGCTGGAC
>NW_024839318.1:0-1162 GCF_019175285.1 Sceloporus undulatus
CCAAGTGGCTCTCAGCCCCTTGCAGACTGTCCCTTCCCTGAGTCTTGCTCTCCTGGAGGCTCAGAGGGGATTCTGGGGGACCTGGGCTCCTCTCCTTCTTAGATACCCTCAGCCCCAGGTTCAGCTGACAAATGGTAATTCGCCCACGATGAACCCCCCATTCCCTGCTCTGTCTTGGCACATGCCTTTAGAAACCTCTTCCATGGACATTTGGGAGCTCGTAATCTTAGTAAAAATGGAAACCTCTGGAATCCTCCTATACTTCCCAACCGGGAAACAAGGTATAGTTGTGAATCTCTTCCAAGAAAAAGAAGGGTTGTTGTTGTTGTAATAAGAGGGCTCCAGTCAATTGAGATCTTCTTCAGGCAGTAAAGGGAGGTTTATGCAAATGCAGAATGACATCACTGCTATGGAAGATTCACTTGACCAATCAGAGAGCAAGATGAAGGTTCTTCTGGAAGCTTCCGTGAGAAGGATATATAAGGCCTGAGAGACCAAGAGACAGTTGGGGGAATTGTGTCGGTTGGAGATCGAGAGAGAGAGTTAAAGAGCGGATCTTGGAAGTTAGTCTCAGAATTCGATGCTTAGGTTTATTTGTTTCTTAAATAGCTTGTATGAATTGAATATTAAATACTTACAAATATTATACCTGCAAGACTCTTAATATCTTGCATGACTTATATTTTAGTTATATTTTGTTAGCTATAATAAATACCTCCTTAGAGTATCTACTACTCGACTCTCCTTTTACACGTGTTTTGGCTCGGTTGATGCTTGAGAAGATCAGTAAAGAAGTAGAAATAAGGTTCCTTAACCGGTCCCAGTGTAGGTTAAGGGAAATCCTTTTATAATTCACTGGGTGGAGGCAGCGAGATTTAAGGAATTTAAGGGTCTGCTGGGCTAAGAGCCATAACAGGGCTGTGGTTTGGCTGCTTGGATCCCAGGAGATCATCACAATCTCTGATCCCACGCATTGTGCAGGTCATACTCTCGTTGTGGTCTTCTGTACGGCACAGGCACATCCGTGGGTGGAGGTAGTCCATATCTCCGCATTGCCATGGACCATGGACCGTTTCCTGGTCAAGGTTGGGCTGAAGGTCACTATTCCCTCCGTTGGGGGCAGAGGACCTATTAAAATGGCCCCACATAGACGCTAGTAGAG
>NW_024839319.1:0-1162 GCF_019175285.1 Sceloporus undulatus
GTTGAGCACCCTTTGGGTGCTCAACAATGGCTCCTTTTCATCCTGGAGAGAAGTGACCAGTGGGGTCCCACAGGGCTCTGTCCTGGGCCCAGTGCTATTCAACATCTTTATCAATGACTTGGATGACAGAATTGGGGGCATACTTATAAAATTTGCAAATGACACAAAATTAGGAGGAATAGCTAATACTCCAGAGATCAGGATCAAAATTCAAAATGATCTGAATAGACTAGAAAGCTGGGCCAAAGCTAACAAAATGAAATTCAACACGGAGAAATGTAAGGTCTTGCACTTAGGGCGGAAAAATGAAATGCACAGCTATAGGATTGGGGACATGGCTGAATGAAACTACGTGTGAAAGGGATCTAGGAGTCTAAGTAGACAAGTTGAACATGAGTGAACAGTGTGATGCGGCAGCTAAAAAGGCCAATGCAATTTTAGGCTGCATCAATAAAGGTATAGTGTCTAGATCAAGAGAAGTAATAGTGCCACTCTATTCTGCTTTGGTCAGGCCCCACCTGGAATATTGTGTCCAGTTCTGGGCACCACAATTCAAAAAAGACATTGAGAAACTGGAACTTGTCCAAAGGAGGGCGAATAAAACGGTGAAGGGTCTGGAAACCATGTCCGATGAGGAACGACTTAAGGAGCTGGGGATGTTTAGCCTGGAGAATAGAAGGTTAAGAGGTGATATGATAGCCCTGTTTAAATATTTGAAGGGATGTCATATTGTGGAGGGAACAAACTTGTTTTCTGCTGCTCCAAAGAACAGGACCCAGAACAATGGATGCAAGCTGCAGGAAAAGAGATTCCACCTCAACATTAGGAGGAACTTCCTGACAGTAAGGGCTGTTCGACAGTGGAACACACTCCCTCGGAGTGTGTTGGAGTCTCCTTCTTTGGAGGCCTTTAAGCAGAGGCTGGATGGCATCTGTCAGGGATGCTCTGATTGAGAGTTCCTGCATGGCAGGGGATTGGACTGTATGGCCCTTGCAGTCTCTTCCAACTCTAAGATTCTATGATTCTATGAAATGTATTTTAAGTAACATCACATGCCATGCAAAATAATGTTACATATATCATCAAATTATTCTTCTCTCAAGGCTCTTCCTTGGCCTCTTAGAATCATAGAGCTGGAAGAGATCCCAAGGGCCATCCAGGC
>NW_024839320.1:0-1162 GCF_019175285.1 Sceloporus undulatus
CTTGCCCTCTCAACCCTTGCCCTTCATGGCTAGTCATCCAAGGAGGAGATGCACTTAGGACTCACCTGAGATATATCATAGATGCATCTCTGAGGGAGGGCTATTTTCCATCTTGCTTAAAAGAAGCGGTGGTACAGCCGCTTCTGAAAAAGCCCTCCCTAAATCCCTTGGACATGAACAAATACAGACCGGTCTCCCATCTTCCATTTCTAAACAAGGTGATTGAGAAAGCTGTTGCCCTTCAACTCCACGTGGTCTTGGATGAAACAGATTATCTAGACCCATTTCAAATTGGCTTCAGGATGGGATACGGAGTCGAGACTGTTATAGTTGCCTTAGTAGATTATCTTCACTTGAGTATGGACAGGGGAAGTGCAACACTGCTGGTGCTTTTGGATCTCTCAGGGTCCTTCGATACCATCAACCATGGCATCTTTCTTGAACGTCTGAAGGAATTGGGGACGAGGAGGCAATGCATTGCATTTTGTCTGGTCCTATCTCTTGGGCAGATTCTAGATGGAGATTCTTGGGGATAGTTGGTTCTCTAAGAGGGAGCTTAAATCTGATGTTCCTTAGGACACCATCCTCTCCCCAATGCTGTTTAACATAAACATGAAGCTGCTGGGAGAGATCATCTGGAGACATGGCATTGGGTGTTATCAGTATGCTGAGGGATCCCAGATATATCTCTCCATGTCCCGGACTTCAGCGTCAACTAAGAAAGGCATTTCTCCTCTGAATGAATGCCTTGAAGAAGTAATGGGCTGGATGAGAAAAAAAACAGAATGAAGCTGAATCCAGATAAGACAGGGCTGCATAATGTTGAAGATCCTAATACAGGTATGGATGTTTGACACATAGTGATTGGAGAAACCCATGTTTTTTTTCTCGGTCAGAGAAACTTTGAGGAGAATTTTTTTAAAAAATATTCTTCCCACAAATCTCCCTTTCAAATGGTGATTATTTCTCTCCCTTCCAGCAACTAGCGAAATATTTTTCACAGATTTCTCTCTGAATGACAATAAAAGACAAGGAGAATAATTATGCTAATTACTTTGCATTTCAAACTCAATTACCATCTCAAAAGGAAGTTTGGCAGAGGTTTAAAGAACATTCCTATGGTTAAAATACCCTGAAGGCACACACACAAAAGGGAAAAAAA
>NW_024839321.1:0-1162 GCF_019175285.1 Sceloporus undulatus
GAAGGTTAAGAGGTGATGTGATTGCCCTGTTTAAATACTTGAAGGAATGTCATATCGAGGAGGGGGCTAGCTTGTTTTCTATTGCTCCAGAGACTAGAACCCGGAGCAATGGATGTAAGCTCCATGAAAAGAGATTCCAGCTCAACATTAAGAGGAACTTCCTGACAGTGGAAGACACTCCCTCAATGGAGAATGATGGAGTCCCCTTCTTTGGAGGCCTTCAAACAGAGTCTGGATGACCATCTGTCGGGGATGCTTTGACTGAGATTTCCTGCATGGCAAAAGGGGGTTGGACTGGATGGCCCTTGAGGTCTCTTCCAACTCTAGGATTCTATGATTCTATGATTCTTAGATCACAATAGGACAGTCTCAGTCCTTCAGGAAAGGAGCATGAGTCTGAAGTCACAATAATCCCATCACAATCTTTCAGGAAAGGCATTTCAGGATGAGATCACAATGGGACAGTCTCAATGCTTCAGGAAAGTAACATCAGCCTGTAGTCACAATGAGGGAGACTGAATCCTTCAGGCAAAGAGCATAAGCCTGAGGTCTTAATGAGCCAGTATCAATCCTCCAGGGATGGAGCACTAGTCTGAAATGACAATAGTCCCATTTCATTCCTGTAGGTAAGAAGCACAACTCTTGAGTCAAAATAGTCCCGTCTCCATCTTTCAGGCAAGCAGCATAAGACTGAAGTCACAGTGGGCCAGTCTTAATCCTTCAGGTAAAGAGCATGAGCCTGAAGTCATAATAGTCCCATCTCAATCTTTCAAGCAAGGAACCTCAGGGTGAGATCACAATAGTCCTGTCTCAATCCTTCAGGTAAAGAGGAACAGACTGAGGTCACAATGGGACAGTCTCAATCTCTCAGACAAGGGCCATCAGCCTGAAGTTGCAATGTGAGATCTAGATTCAGTCCTATGCTCAAAAAATAAAACTCATTTGAAACAAAAGAAGCTTTATTGATCAATCCAGGCAGAAACATCCATTAACACCTTTTTGCAAAGTCTGAAGTCCAAAGGAACTTGCTCAACCCCTCCCTAACCCAGCCCCCAATTCCCAAACTAAAGCAACACAAGCGGAGGTTGCATACATACCAAGGTTGTGTATACTTTCCTTCCCTTCTCCCAGACAGCCTCACCTTGAAGAGCGCTGTTCCCAA
>NW_024839322.1:0-1162 GCF_019175285.1 Sceloporus undulatus
GGACTTCAACACTGTGAATGAGACACCTCCAAGTTCTCAGATTTTGCAAATTCAGGGCAATGGCTTCTTTGATTAAATCAGTCAACCTGTAGTAAAGTCTTCTTCCTTTCAAACTTCCACTTTCACTTTACTAAACATTATTGTCTTCTCCATTGAGTCACACCCTCTTGTGATGTGTCCAAAGGACTATAACCTCAGTTTAGTCACTTTGGCTCCTAGTGAGAGTGCAGGCTTGATTTGTTCTAGAGTCATTTGTCTCACCATCTTTCATATTAGTTGATTTTCTTCCTGTCAGCTTTTGTCACTGGTCAGTTTTCACACATTGCATATATAAAGAAAAATGTTAACAACCAAGAACCACAATTTTTAATGGCCCTCAGTATATCTCTTAATCCTTAATACACATCTATTACACTCATAGAAGAAAATTATCCAAGGAGACACAGCCTGATAGAAAGATTTACTTCAGATATCTTGTGATATCTTTCTATATCAGCCTTGTAAACCCACTGGATGACCTTGGGCAAGTTACACTCACTCAACATCAGGGAAAGGCCAGGGCAAATTGCCTCTGAATGATTATTTCCATGAAAATCCCATAATAGTGTCAGCTTAAAAAGGTAGTCCCTTGACATGAATGTCTAGTCATAACTGACTGTGGGGGGTGGTGCTCATCTCCGTTACTAAGCTGAAAAGCCAGCATTGTCCAAGGACTACTCCAGTGGTCCTGTGGCCAGCATGACTGCACTGAACACTGTTACCTTCCCACTGAAGTGGTACCTATCTATCTACTTGCATTTGCATGCTTTCAAACTGCTAGGTAGGCAGAAGCTGGGACTAGTAACAGGAGCTCACCCCATCATGCAACACTCAGGCCTTGAACTGCCAACCTTCCGATCTTCCAATCGTCAGAATTGGCATCTTAACTACTGAGTCACCTTAGGGTTGCCCTAAGTCTGAAATTAAATGAAGTTACATAACAATACATTTTCATTGAAACTCTGGTCCAAAATACACTGCAGAAATAACCCAGTTTGAGACTGCTTTAACTGCCCTGGCTCATTGCTAAGGAATCTTAGAAATTGTAGTTTATTGTGGTGCCAAAGCTTTCTGACAAAGAAGACTAAATATCTAACAAAACTACAGTTCCCAGAATTCCCTA
>NW_024839323.1:0-1162 GCF_019175285.1 Sceloporus undulatus
TGCAAACTCCTCAAGTACCTTTATTTTCTAGAGTGAGATGGGCTTTTCCAACTGACTCACTGTGAGGATCTCCGGTGGTCCAAGCAGCCAAACTGCAGCCCTGTAATAATAATAATAATAATAATAATAATAATAATAATAATAATAATAATAATAATTTTATACCCCACTCTTCAACGAAAAGTTATCAGAGTGTCTTACAAGTTGTTAATTAGACATTTAGACATTATGGCTCTTAGCCAAGCAGACCCTTAACTTTCTTAAATCACGCTGCCATCATCCAGTGAATGATAAAAGGGTTTCCCTTAACTTTCACTGGGACCAGTTAAGGAACCTTATTTCTACTTCTTTACTGATCTTCCCAAGCATCAAACGATCCAAGACACGTGTAAAAGGAGCGTCGAGTAGTAGATACTCCAAGGAGATATTCATTATAAATAACAAAATATAACTGAAATATAAGCCATGCAAGATATTAAGAATCTTGCAGATACAATATTTGTAAGTATATAATATTCAATTCACACAAGCTATTAAAATAATAAATAGACCTAAACGTCCAATTCTGACACTAACTTCCAAGATCTGCTCTTTAACTCTCGATCTCCAACTGACACAATTCCCCCAACTGTCTCTTGGTCTCTCAGGCCTTATATCTCCTTCTCATGGAAGCTTCCAGAAGAACCTTCATCTTGCTCTCTGATTGGTCAAGAGAGCCTTCCGTAGCAGTGATGTCACTCTGCATTTGCATAAATCTCCCTTCACTGCTTGAAGAAGATCTCCATTGACTGGAGCCCTGTTATTACAACAACAACAACAACAACAAGCCTTCTTTTCATTGGAAGAGATTCACAACTATACCTTGTTTACTGGGAAGAATAGGAGAGTTCCAGAGGTTCCCATTTCCACTAAAATTAGGAGCTCCCAAATTCCCATGGAAGAGGTTTCCTAAGGCATGTGCCAGGACAGAGCGGGGAACAGGCTCCTCATGGGTGAATGGCCGTTTGTCAGCTGAACTTGAGCCTCAGGGTCCCTAAGAAGACGAGGTGCCAGGGCCCCCCAGAATCCCCTCTGAGTCTCCAGGAGAGCAAGGCTCAGGGAAGGAACAGTCTGCCAGGGGCTGAGAGCCGTTTGGACTAAACCTTGAGGGCACTTTCCCAAA
>NW_024839324.1:0-1162 GCF_019175285.1 Sceloporus undulatus
GGACCAATCATAATAGCGGAAATCATGGAAGTAATAATAAAAAGTTTTAAAAGGGGAAACACCAGGATAGATGGCTTCACTGCCAGTTATTATAAAGTATTTGAGGATCAATTTTTAACACCACTCAAATTAACGATAAATGCCATCAAAGAAAACCATTATCCTGAAACATGGAAACAAGCTAATATAACTTTGCTGTTAAATGAAGGTAGAGGTGCAAGTGAGATAAAGAGCTATAGGCTAATTTCCTTATTAAATATAGATTGTAAATTATTTTCTATGATTTTGGCCAAGAGCCTCAAAAAAGTTCTTAAAGACTGGATTCAAAAGGACCAATCGGGATTTCTCCCTCACAGAAAATTGAGTGATAACATGCGAAACATATTAAATATAATTGAATATTTTGAAAGGCAGAATGAAAAAACCTTGCGCTGATCTTTGTCGATTTAGAAAAGGCCTTTGATAACATAGGATTGGATATGTTATTTGCGACACTTGAAAAATCGAAATAGGAGCTTCTTATTTAAGATGGATAAAGGCATTGTATAAAGATCAAAGAGCCAAACTAATTGTTAACTATAAAGAAATGTAAGAATTCGAGATTTCTAAAGGTACATGGCAAGCTTTCCCACTATCACCCCTTTTGTTCATTCTGATTCTTGAAGCACTGAATAATAGGAAAAGATTAGAAAATAAGATCAATGGAATAAAAATTAAAAACAACTGATTTTAAAATGAGAGTCTTCTCAGACAACATTTGTATTCCCTGGAGAACCCAGAAAAGAGCACAAGGCAATTGATGGATGTAATAGTGGAATTGGAATATGATTCAGGACTAAAAGGAAACAGAGACAAAACAACATTAATAACAGAAAATATGGAGAAAAGGAAGAACAAATCCTGGAAGAAATTAGTGGATTTAAAGTGGGAAAGAAAATAAAATATCTAGGAATAAATGTAACAAATAAAAACTCAGATCCATTTCACAATAACTATGAGACACATGGAAGGAAATCAGAAAAGACCTAGAAAAATGGGAGAAATTACACTTATTGCTATTAGGAGAAATGTCACTGATCCAAATAAGTTTACTTCCTGAAATACTGTTTCTGTTCCAAGCGATACCCATCATCCAGAATGAAAAACCATTGAATCTATGGCA
>NW_024839325.1:0-1162 GCF_019175285.1 Sceloporus undulatus
GAAGACATATCACCAGCTGCTGGGACGAAGGCACAATGGAGCTGTACCTGGCTGCTCTTCTATCACTCAGATGCCATAGCAGTGGAAGCTGGTACAGAGGAAGAACTTCTCACTAGCCACTGGGGACAAAGGATGATTTTAGGCTGTCTCAATAGAAGTATAATGTCTAGATCAAGGGAAGTAATAGTTTTTTGTTGGTTTTTCGGTCTATGTGGCCATGTTCTAGAAGAGTTTCATATTATTTCATATCATTTTATGCTACTGTGACACTTTAAAGACTTTGGTGGGCTTTGGAATGATCAACCTGAAGCCTTCCAGATGCTGTTGAACTTTATCTCCCATCTGCCCTCCCCACTGGGGATGTTGGCTAGGATGGAGGATGGATGGATGGACATTGTCCCAAGAGCATCTGTAGGCCCACAAGTGCCTCACCTCAAAGCAGAGGAAAACATTATTGCCCACTTGACCACTTAACAGATATTGTATTCTGTGCAGGAGAAATGGAAAACCTAAGCCCCTTCAATTGCTTTGAACTCAAGTCCCCATCGGGTTCAGCCAGGCAATGAATCATAGAATCATAGAGTTGGAAGGGACCCCAAGGGCCATCCAGTCCAACCCTATTCGGCCATGCAGGAACTCTCAATCAAAGCATCCCCAACAGATGACCATCAAGCCTCTGTTTTAAAACCTCCAAGGAAGGAGACTCCACCACAGTCTCCAAGGGATTGTGTTCCACTGTTGAACAGCCCTTACTGTCTGGAAGTTCCTCCTAATGTTGAAGTGGAATCTCTTTTCCTGGAGCTTGCATCCATTGCTCCGGGTCCTATTCTCTGGAACAGCAGAAACAAGCTTGCTCCCTCCTCAGTATGACATCCCTTCAAGTATTTAAACAGGGCTATCATATCACCTCTTAACCTTGTCTTCTCCAGGCTAAACATCCCCAGCTCCCTAAGGTCTTCCTCATAGGATTTATGGTTTCCAGGCCCTTCACCATTTTAGTCGCCCTCCTTTGGACACGCTCCAGTTTCTTTACATCCTTTTTGAACTGGGGTGCCCAGAACTGGACACAATATTCCAGGTGGGGTTTGACCAAAGCAAATGTTGAGGGAACATGCGAGTTGTAGTTCATTAATTTACATACACCCCACCCTATTTTATATGG
>NW_024839326.1:0-1162 GCF_019175285.1 Sceloporus undulatus
AAAAATAAATAGTAGAGACCAGAAATTCATGAAAAATCCAAGATTGGAAAATTATTTTGAAGCTTCTTTAGAAAAAAGAAAGAGAGGTGTGGCGATATATGTTAATAAAAATTTTCTTGTTAAGATACTGAAAAAAGATCTGGAAGGAAGGTATATTATTTTAGAAATAAATACGGGATATAAGACATTTGTTATTGCCAATGTGTATGGCCCTCTGTCAAACAAAGACACTTTTTTTTGCAAATTGAATACAGAACTTAAGTCGATTAATAAAGAACAAATTATAGTAGCGGGAGACTTAAATGGGGTTATAAAATCTAAGAGAGACAGGAAATCTGAGAAGAATAGGAAAAATAGAACTCAAGGAAATTTACCTAAAAGTTGTTTTGACATGATCTCTGATCATGAATTGGAAGATCTATGGACTTATAAGAATAATGAAAAACCTGGTTTTACCTTTTTTTCAAGTGTTCATAAAGCGTGGTCAAGAATCGACTTATTTTTGGTTTCAAGAAATTTAGCTATCAAAGTTTAAAAAATGGAAATAGACCCCAGAGCCATTTCAGACCACAGTCTTATTGATACGACATTGGACTTAGAAGGAAAAAAAGAGTTTGTGTGGAAATTACAGAATGAGTTATTTAGAGATGAAACGTTTGTGGATTATATGAAAGGAGAGATCAAAAGTTACTTTTGTTTGAACTCTGTTCCAGAAACTCCTACGAAGTTTGTCTGGGATGCGGGCAAGGCAGTTTTTAGGGGCCTGCTTATGAAAAGAAATTACGAAATTAAGAAGGAAAGACGAGCAAAGGAAAAGAAAGCTCTAGAGTCTTTAAAAAAGAAAGAGGAGGAATTGATACGTCACCTTAATAATAAAAAACTTCTGAATGAAATTAAAATTCTCCAAAGACAAATACAAGCCAGATTTAATGATGAAATTGCAAAAGATCTGAGACAATCTAAACAATATTTTTTTGAGAATAGTAACAATGCAGGGAAATGGCTCGCGAGGAAATTAGCGGGAATTAGAACAAAAAAAGTCATTGCTAAAATTAATCTTGGTGATAAAATCATTACAGACCAGAAAGAAATTGCAAAAGCATTTAGAAATTATTACAAATTATTGTATGATCAGAAACATGAGGAAACTTCAGGAGATTCT
>NW_024839327.1:0-1162 GCF_019175285.1 Sceloporus undulatus
GTCTGGCAGGGGAACCCCCAGGAATGCCTTCACCTTCCTCATATTCAGATGAGGATTCCTCCTTTCCCCTTCTTCTCAGTCTGGCACCTATAGACGAAGGAAAAAGAAGTACATCACCCTCAGGACAATGGGACCCTCCCCTTATCTGAAATCTAAAAAATCAAACAGGTTTAACTTGCCTGCTGGCCTCCTTTTTTGCCATGATGGTCTCCTGGCAAGCTCCCAAAGTGCCTTCATTCTCAAGAAGAAAGGAGGCTTCTTGGCAGACGGAGGATTGCCATTGAAATTTTCCATGTGCCTTACAGGTTTTTGAACTTGGAACAGCACTGCTCTGAGCATAACCTTTAAGGCCCAGGCTGCACAAGGCAACCTGGTAAATATTAATATCCCTCTTGTTGCTGGAATGCATCAGCTTCCCAGCAGCACTGAACTGTTCGGCAATGCTGCCCACCAGGAGATGACTCTCATGGGTACACCTGTACTCAATTTGGGCAACCCTCTATCAAGCTATGATGTCCTACTGCTCAAGTACCCATTAAAGTGTACTTTTCAACTGTCCCATTTTTCAAATGCAATAAAAAATCATTTTGACCAATACACTGCTTCTGTGTGCTTAACAGGTGGGTATCTTGATACACTGTTTCACTTTTAAAGCATGGACACCATGCATTCTAAGGGGAACATCATTGGGCAGTAAGGAGGGAGACAGTGGCCGCATGGAGACAATACAGCGGATTTGCCATGTCTTCCTATCCCATGGCGTTTTATCAATGGATCAGATTTGTGATATCTTTATATCATTCCTTTCCGCTTTGAAAGGTACATTTTAAACAATTGTTATACCTATGATCCATGCAATTCCTATTGCAACACCAGGCACTGTTGTTATGGTTTGTGTCAATGACCCTGGCCTGAAATGCAGATGTATTCCTTAATGTTTCCACAGGGAAGGTCCGTTCTATTTTTTAATCATTTCTTTTAAAAACAATACATGTGGAACCATTCTTCATTTCTCAACTTACATGTGAACTACAAGCAGGCGTTTGCTACAAAAATATAGATTGGGTCTTCTGTTTAATTGTTAGTTAATTGTGTAACTGTTTCATTGTTAACTATTCGCAAACTGTTAATTCTTTAACCTTAATAGTAGAGTGCCTCCCTA
>NW_024839328.1:0-1162 GCF_019175285.1 Sceloporus undulatus
TGTGTCTGCTTGAATCCGTGTATAAAAAATCCGTGTATAAGAAGGGCTGACTGTACAATTTTAAAAATAATTTTGTGAATGAACCAAACTTTGTGTGTATTGGACCATCAGAAAGCAAAGGTGTTGTTATCTCAGCTACTCATGTAAAAAGTTTTGGATTTTGGAACATTTTGGATTTCAGAACATTTTGGATTTTGGAATTCCAAATTAGGGAGACTCAACCTGTAATTGCTCTTTTTTAAATGTGCCATAATTTGTAAGCCAGTTTGACAATATACAAAAAACAAGTAATGGAAATAAACAAATACATGTATACATCTTTGGCTCAACTGTCATACAATTGGGGTTGTTTCCACATCAAACAAATTGTTGGGCAGGAATCCAAATTCCTTTAAGGTGCTATGGAATGAATATGCTTCACATGTTGGAGCACATGTTTTTGCCAAAACTGGATTAAATGGATGGCAGTGATTAACTGTAGACACTCAGATTTCTTGACCTAGTGTTTTTTATTTTAGAACTCTGATGAGATTTCCCAGAGCTCTGAATGATTATACATCAATTCTGTGTTCTTCAATAAAATCAGCTATTCTAGATATATTTCAAAATGGCTCAGATTGTGCAGAAAATATGTTTCCTGCACGTCCAGAAATCAGGGACAGAAGTATAATCCAGGTGAGAAGAAGTACCACTGATGAGGCTCTACATACCCTCTTCAAAGGATCAATATATATTTTTGTATAAAAAAGCTGGTCATCATCATTATCTTGGAGATTCCACTGTTGTACAATACTGTTTACAGATGGAGAATAACCAATAAATCCTGAAAGGCACCACAAAATCAAATAAGCATAAATGAAATAAATATATAAACCAGTATTTCAACTCAAAAACAATTTCCTGTCTGTTTTAGAGGACATCAAACTTTAGGAAACTTTGAATTTCATGCCTAAAGCATCAGTCTTGTGCCCTTCTAGGTGTTTTGGAAAATAACTCTCAGAATTCATGAACTTCTTATCCCAACCCATGCTGAGTTTTTCCTAAATATCCAGAGGGCACTAGATTTCAGGTGGAGAGTTCTTCTATGGAGGCTAGGTATGTTTCCAATCAATTTTCCCTCCAGAGATCACTTAGTGCTTCATGGCATTAACAGCATTAATCC
>NW_024839329.1:0-1162 GCF_019175285.1 Sceloporus undulatus
GTGTGTGTGTGTGTGTGTGTGTAGTGGTACGGCATGCACCAGGTGACACCCCAGAAGGGGGGGGTGATACCCAGTTGGGCCCTCCCCCACGCTCCCCTATGTGCTGTCCCTGTACTCCCCCCCCACTCACTCAGCGCACTGTCCCCGCACTCTTTCCCATGCATTGTCATGGCCTTTTCATCATCAGAGCAGCACAGGAGGAGGAAGTGTGTGCCTCCCCCTAGAAGCCCTGCTCCCCAGAAACCCTATCCCCCCACACCCGAAGACACCCAGTGGGGGGACACCATTTCCCACCCTATTTTAATTTTTAAAATGGGATGAGACTTACAGTAATAAGGAACCTATATTTAAAGAAGGTACATATATTGAAGTATTTGCATAAGCCACTGAACTAGAAAACCTTGTCTATACATACTTGGCATTAAAGTGTAGCTGGGAACCTTTCATACTAGATAAGTATAGCAGTAGGATTCCACTTCAACTTCCATGCTTTCATCCCATGACATCCTGGGACATGCAGCTTAGGGACTGGCATTTGGAAATCTGAGCTGGAGAGTTCCTTTAGTGCCTCTGACCAAATTACAAACCCAAGATATCACAGTGTACAGCCATGGCAGTTAAAGTGTAAACAGTGTTGTAATGATATAGTGTGAAAGGTGCCCTATTACAGGCAGTAGTGAAGGAAATGCACATTATCTATCTGTCTGTCCATCTATCTCAGGACAACAAAGTAATGACTTACAAGAAACATAGTTGGCTGCCATCCTATTCAATATTTAGGAGACTGTAAGCCAGGCTACAACTTTATAATGTTTGAGATTTGTGCTTACAATCGTTAATAACCAAATGTGATCTGAAAAACCTACTTCTTAAGCCAGGCGGTGCCCCAGCTGAAGGGTTTCCAAGAAGCTGCAGATTGAGGCACTGGACATTGTAGCCATCTGCCAGCCACAGTTGTCAGTGAAACATCAGGAATAAATTCTTCTAGAACACAGCCATATAGCCTGGAAAACCCACAAAAACGATGGATGCTGGCCATGTAAGCTTTCGACTTCATGTGGTAGCCATCCTTTCTCAGCACTCTGATGTGCAGCATTTTGGAAACTGGTCTGTTGTGTTGCTGCCTGGCTTTAGAGGTAGGGTTTGTTTGTTTTTTTGGAGG
>NW_024839330.1:0-1162 GCF_019175285.1 Sceloporus undulatus
TATATACAGATTCAAGAGTCCATCCATATAGATATGATAACAAAAGAGAGCTGAACAAGCTCATATTGTTCAGTGGTGCTATGGGAGACCTACTGAAAAGAGCCCTGGTGGTGGAGAGGTTCGAAGCCAACCAAAACGTTGTGAGTTTGATCCTGCAGGGCTCCAGGTTGACGATTTACCATTCAGTAGCCTATTCAGTGGATCTGTTCTAGTTCGGATTAATAGGTGGATATAGGCTATTGTACCAATATCTGTATGTATGTAAGAATTAAGTAATCTGCATAAGATGACTATAATATTCAGTACTGTTGGATTCTTGGCTACAACTAATCCATAGCGTATGGTAGTTATTTAAGTCAAAAATGTGACCCAAAAACCTCAGTCAACTTATCCATGGGTCAATGTAAGTACTGTATAGTACTTGAATTCTAATTTTTAAAAAAGGACCCCTCTCCTTCTCTGAGCCAAGTGGAAAAAAAGCAAGAGTTTACCCTGTCTCATGAGCATCTAAAAGAAGAAGAAAGGCAGGACAAAAATATGCAAGTTAATAAATAAACAAAAAAATTAAAAATAGTTGTGTCACAGCAAAACCTTTGAAATACATCTGTTTTCTACACTTATAGAAAACAGATTATTTCAAAGGTTTTGCTGTGACACAACTATTATAAGTGTAGCTGTGCTAGACTGCTAGAGCAGAAACAAAGGATCTCAAAGACAACCTCCCCCCGCCATAGCGTTTCTTTTGGAACCCCGGGAAACCCCACAGACCAATGGCCAAGGAGTATAATGGAAGTTCCCCAGTACCACTTTCTGGGTTCATCCCTCCAAGAAGGCATGGAGCCACTGTAAAGCAGGTTCAATCCAGGTTCAATCCCAGTGAGGCAGTTCAGAAGGATGCTATGGTCAATGATATCAAAAACCACTGTGGTGCTCAACACCATGAGGACCAACAAAGAAATGATCTCCCTGTCTAGCATCTGACATAGGTGATTCACCAAGATGTTTAGCTTTTCTCATAACTAGACCTTAAACTAGATTAAAATGGATCCAGAAATGGTTGGAGCTTGGATGCCCATGCACACTCCAGTACCTCACTTAGAAATGAGATACTGGATACAAGCCAGTAATTATCCAGTATGGTAGGATCCAGGGAGAACTTTTT
>NW_024839331.1:0-1162 GCF_019175285.1 Sceloporus undulatus
GGGAAGGCAGGAGCAAAGCCAGGATCGCCTAGCTCTGTGCGGAGAGGAAGGGACCTCTGGGAAGGGCCAGGAGAGGTGCATTGGGGATTGAGAGGCAGTCACCAACCTGATATAGATTTTAAGAACCGGATTGAGTGAACTGGTGAGAAACAGCTCAAATCCTTGTTTTACAGACATATTTAGGGGTTCCATTTAGCAATTATGAGTAATATCTATGAAGGTAGGAAAGGGAGACACAAAACCTGCTTGTTCTCTAATGTTTCTTTTCCTACCTGAGCTTGCTTAGTTTCATGCTTGATTCCAGAGGCCCTTTGTTACCTGAAATGCTGGAGTCTGTGGAGGACACCTGCAAGTGCTATGCTTTTCAGGGAATTTAGTACTTAGCTGAAAAGAGAGATCTTGGCCTGTTACAGACAGCCAAAATAAAGCTGCTTTGAGTCACTTTGGAGGTACGATATTTCAATGATACATGTGTCCTAAGAGTCCAAAGGCCGCACCAAAGCCACACTCCAGTCCTAAGGACTGGAGTGCAGCTTTGGTGAAGCTTCCAGACTCTTAGGACTCATGCATCATTGAAATACCATATCTCCAAAGTGACTCGAAGCAGCTTTATTTTGGCTGTCTGTAACAGGCCATAGTTTGGTTGAGGCAAGAGTGACCTCAGGATTCAGCCCAACTGTGTCAGGCCCAGAAGCACACTGAACTCCAAATGCATTTAAAATAGGTTTTATCTTTTATTTAGGTGAAAAGCAAAACACAGAGACACATAAGGGTTCACACATGGACAACAGCTAGATATCAGGTGGGAGTGGTCAAGAGATGTAAGACTTTGATAATGGTAATACTTTAGCTAGGCAGATCTAGATTCCAATTGCTGAGGGTTCGAAATGGGAAGAGAAGTCAGGAGCCTCTGCGACAAGTGGGGTTGGTGAGTGCATTGAGGTGCTTAGCCATGTAAACCCACAGACTGTCTGTAATTGAACTGACGTCAAAGAACAGCCATCCAGGGCAAAAATTTATACTTTAATTGTTGCTTGGGGGAAGAAACTGAGTGTTCAAAAAGGTTTAAATGGCTTTTAAACTCTCTCTTGAGTTGCAAAATAATACAAATATTAGCCAGCTCTCTTCTCCGACTTCCATCAACTTCACCATCCCTTGTACA
>NW_024839332.1:0-1162 GCF_019175285.1 Sceloporus undulatus
GTATACTTTTAAAAAATATTTTACTGTATTTCTCTTCAAACACCCTGCTAAACTCAAAAGGAATGATTAGCTCAAAGGTGGATTTTTCTTCAAGCTTACTGAAAGGTAATATATAATTATCAAGGGTGATTGTGAAGTATTAATATACTTAAGATTATTATAAAGCAAAAACATACGAATCAACAAAATTCCACAATACCCAAATACACTGAACTACAAAATATATGTTCAAACGAAGTGAAACATTTATTTTATAGAGCTATCATTCATCCTTATTTGCAAATACGATAAATTTGTTGGGACAGCTTTTAATACAGCAATTTTCCCCCATCTGTACATGATAGTTGGCTAAAACTTGGGGACCATTATTTACCATTCTTCAAACATTTTTCAGTAAATGCCTACTTTGTAGGTCTAGTTCTCTGTGATTTCTTTAACAAAATATGCCTCTGGGGGTTAAAATGTTCCATCTGCTCAGTTGACCTCAGAAGGATTCATTTGCTCTAGAACAGAGCTTATTATAAATGGATCAAATGGACCAAACTAAGCTATGAACTGCAGTACAATTTTGATTTGTGTTTTGCACTTCTCCATATCTATGATGCAGCTCTGTGTGAAAAGTACATACTATAAAACTGTTTGCCTTAGAGAAAGCAGAATACAAAAAGGCATGAATTAGGGGAATATTAGCAAAAAAAAAAAAAAGTACTCCTTGATTCGTCGCTCCATCTAACATCTCAGGTGGATGTGACAGTCAGGAGTGCTTGCTATCAGCTTCGGCTGATACGCCAGTTGCGCCCCTACCTGGTCCGACGGGACCTTGAAACTGTTGTACATGCTTTGGTAACCTCTCGGTTGGATTTCTGCAATGCGCTCTATATGGGGCAACCCTTGTACCAAACCCGGAAGCTACGACTGGTGCAGAATATCGCAGCCAGACTGGTCGCTGGTAGTTCCAGGACGGACCACATAACACCTATTTTAAAAGATCTCCACTGGCTACCCGTTCGCTTCCGAGCTCAATACAAGGTGTTGGTTTTGACCTATAAAGCCTCCAGTCCCAGAGGAGGAGGTTCAACCAGGTCCTAGTACCACAGAGAGGCTTCCTTCGGTATCACAGCCTAGTGGTGAGTCTGGAGACGAAGCTTGCCTGCAGGTGCCT
>NW_024839333.1:0-1162 GCF_019175285.1 Sceloporus undulatus
GTTTTCTTT
Source organism: Sceloporus undulatus (assembly GCF_019175285.1). Lineage (NCBI taxonomy): Eukaryota > Metazoa > Chordata > Lepidosauria > Squamata > Phrynosomatidae > Sceloporus > Sceloporus undulatus. The sequence continues at coordinate 10 of NW_024839333.1, forward strand.
ATGTTCAAGAACAGGATTGCTTTTGTACTGTCTTCCTATGGTTTTCTGCTAGTATTATGGTACTGTTTACATATCTTAGATTGCTGAGATTGTTGATATTCCTTCCTTTTATTTCACCCTTCTTCTGTGTCCAAGCCTGCTTTTCCTACAATATGTTTTGCATATAAGTTGAACAGGTAGGGTGATAAAATGCAGCCTTGTCTGACTCCTTTTCCAATTGGGAACCATTCTGCATCTACAGATTCCTCATCCGCACTATCAGATGTGTTGGCACTCCCATGTCTTTAAGGGTGTTCCATAGTCTTTCATGATCTATGCAGTCAAAAGTTTTGCTATAATCTATAAAACACATGCTGATTTTCTTTTGAAATTACCTGCTGCACTCCAACATGTCTTCCAGCAGTCCCAGCCAACATGGCATAATGGGGGGTTTAAGGCAAACCATGGTGGGGTACAAACCACCGCTTTGCGGCGCTCCCCCGCCGCCGCCATTTGCTCCATGCGGGAGCTGCAGCAGCCAAACCGCGCGGAGCAAAAAAAGCTCCATTTCGGAGCTTCTTCTTGCGGCGCCTCTATGACGTCGCGAGGCGCCTGGCGCGGACTCGCGACGTCATAGGCGCCGCGACACGTAAAGATGGCGGCGCCCATGTAGAAGGGGAGCTGCTATCTTGTACGTATAGGATACGTACTAGGGTTAGGGGGGTGCGGAAGCACCGCCCCTTCCTAACCCTAGTACGTATCCTATACATACTATATGGTGGTTTGTATCCCGCCCATATGAAGGGTATCAGGTTTGTGAAGACTGAGCTAGACTGTCTGTAACTCACTTTATATAAGAAATAAACAGCATAGGTCAGTTGCATATACAGAGTAGTGTAAAAAGGTATAAGCCATGAAAGGACTTGTTTTCCAAAGAGATTACGTTATATGCCCTGTGAGAAAGAGGTTCCCCTCCTCATACTTCTAATTTTGTTTGATTGTGAGCCCTAAGAGATTAGCAATTAAGATCATTATAATGGGCTCACTAATCAATGGCACCTTCCCATTCCACAGTGTGATAAATAGTGTTTATAGTAACTTTAATCTTTAATCTAACTCAAAAATATGTTTATTGTGTGCAAAGTAAATCAACAGGAATACAGGAACCATGACC
>NW_024839334.1:0-1162 GCF_019175285.1 Sceloporus undulatus
CAACAAATGAGACTTGTAGGCTATAATTCAGAGGAAGGAACTGGCAAAGCCACCTCTGAATATTACTCACCTAAGAAAATCTATGCAATTCATGAAATTGTCATAAGTCCACATGCAACTTGAAGGTACACCTCACACATTATGAATAAGAACACTATCTCGCATATCAATTATTCTTTTAACCTTGGATTCTGGAAAGAACATGACAACATTTTACAGTGATCACACATCCCTCAACCCTTCATTATCAACCAACCCTTTAATCCATAAAATGAAGAAATCACCAAGACAGACCAAATATATTTATTGGAAAAACAATTACCAGCAATCAGACTGGAGTGTTAAAAATGCTCAATAGAAGTAAATACAATGAGACTTTCTTCTACTGTATGTACGACAGCACTGACACATGGCAAAGGAAATTGAACAGTGTTGCGGATACTGTAATTTGTGTTGACAATGAAAATCTAAGACTGAGTAACATAATGACACCAATTTTTATGGAGATTCTTCAATATTGCTAAAAAGTGTCATTTTTAATGAATAAAGGAAAAGATAAAAGAAGAAATAACTCACATCACATTCATTACACCCACAGACAGACACTTTGAATATTAAAAATTGCATAACTTTCAGGGGTTAGGGGCAGCACTGGTTCCTCAGGAAACTTTGAAGGAGTGTCTCTTGTGAAGGATCCTGTGTCCAGGCTGGCTGCTTGGGCTTCTGTTACAGATCTTGTCCCCTTTCCCCCCAAGATTCCTCCCTGGATCAGGCACTTGAGTCTTAAATTTATCCCTACATCGACCAGTGGATGTGTTGCTCAGTGAGTTCACTGTGACCAGACCCTTTGTAGGAACTGAAGAGAAATAACCAGACACAGTTGCAAAATAAAAGAATCAACAATACACCATTGGATCCCATATTAACCCCTATTTAATCATTTACAGCTCCTCAAACCCTATTCAGTTCTTCTCCTTGACTGACTGTCATTGTATTACAGCTTTTCCCTATTCCTAGACTATCTTTCCCCTATCTGCTCTCTGACAGAGAGGCGCCTCAGTTTTGTACCCTTTTCTCCCAAGTAAGGAGAGCATACACTGTGGTATGATCGACTGGCACCAACAAGGCTTGCCCAACTCCTCTCTTCACACACTCCTACACT
>NW_024839335.1:0-1162 GCF_019175285.1 Sceloporus undulatus
GGGTGGGACTCTCAGGCTCCCCTGCTCTGTCCCTGAAGTCTGTCCATGCTGCTCTTCTTCATCCTCCTTGATAAGGGAAAGAGCTTCGAATCGATTCTCTAGCTGCAAGCTCCCCGAACAATTCCATGATATGTTTCAGTGTTGTCCTTCATTTAACTTTAAGGTAATAGCAATAATCTCAGTGGAGTTTGATTTATAAAGAAGGAAAATCTCAAATTACTAAAATAAACAGAATAATCATATGGAATAGCATTTAATAATTTGCTACACAGTTATGCCACATTAGTAATCTCATCGAAAGTTGTCAGTACAATCTAAGTACACCATTACAATCCAGAGAAAGAGTGGAGATTCCCATCAGATAGGAACATAAGATAGTTAACAATAAGAACAAAAAATCTTGACAAAGCATAGGCCTGTGATTCAAACATTATCATTTTTTCCCTCCTGAATGGAGCCAAATGGAAGAGGTGGGATATAAATACATATTATTATTATTATTATTATTATTATTATTATTATTATTATTATTATTATTATTAAACACATTTGCCCAAAGAAGAAGCCAGTGGAGTTTCAAAAGTATCACTGTTTATGGCTAACACGGCTGCTCCTGGATATATTTTCAGGTTAATGCTGTTGTTCACATACACTATGTAATTTATTTTATAGAATATGTAACTATAATGAATTTTAGCGTCACATTCAGTGTCAACACTGATCATGAAAATGTCATTAAAACAAACAAAAGAGAAAAGAATTGGCATCCAAATTTAATTTCCTAAGTAATTTGCTAAATCTGTATTCAAGAAGCCAAGTAGGCATTTGAATATATAAAGTACTCAACACACATATCATTCTCACCAAAGTAAATCTGAAGAGGGGAATGATGAGAACATATGAAACTGCATATATCGAAATAGTTAGGGCTGGGATACAAATCAACCCTGTTTCTAAATAAGACAAAATGCCATTCCTAACTATTTAACATCAGTAATTGAAGAGAAATTGCGAATGGAGACGCCTCCACTGTATGTACTCACCAGAATGCATGTACTACTATTCAAGGTATGGCTAGGGATGCCATAACCCGGCGGCCCCCGTGACAAACCCACTTTTGGGGGGCCCCTCCCAGTCCCGGTCCGGTTTGGCCCCCAGCCCC
>NW_024839336.1:0-1162 GCF_019175285.1 Sceloporus undulatus
AGAGTGGAGGGGGGTCAGGGGATGGGGAATTGGAGAGGACCCTGGTTGTGTCCCTGTAGCTAGATGTGAAATGAGCGCATCATTTCTCTCACCATCTTAGGGAGAGAGAGAGAGGCAGGATAGCTCCAACTGCCTGCCTCAAAGAAGATAAAGCCCTCCCTCCAGCCACCATCTTGAGGGGGAGAGAGGCCTGTTATGTTTTATTTTGACTTTGTTTTGTACTTCCTGTTGTACACCGCTTTGATCTAATTTGGAAAAGCGGTATATAAATAAACATTATTATTATTATTATTATTATTATTATTATTATTATTATCATCATCATCATCTGCTGAAACCTCCCGACCTCCCCAGTGGCCCTCAGAGGAGAATGCCTTCCTTTGGCTTCTGGCTAGAGAAACACAGCTGGAGGCTTCTCCAATGCCTCGCACCCAACACTCTCATCAGGCATGGACTGAACATGGAGCATGGCTTCCACAATTCCCATTTTGCATTTTGTATTCCTTCTAATTTCACATCTATTTTAAACCTCTCCCTCATTTGACGATAAAGATACCAGTGACAATCTAGGCCAGATTCTTTAGGTTCTTCTTGTGTTTTGATCTCTAGTTTTCCTTGCGATTCTTTCAGGACATCCTTGAATCTTAACCATTTAGTTTTCTGGATACCTTTCCTCCCAAAAAGAGCCTCATGCGACGAACAGCATAAAGGTATTTTTGGACATATTCTACACTTGTTTTACCCCAGATCTTTAATAGAGCTTTTCTTATAAAATGATTTGTGCTTTCTTTATGAACTTTCTCTTTACTGTAAATTAGGTATCCATTCCACCCAAATCTCAAATGTTCTCCCTCCAGACATAACAACTGTTCATTCTCTGACAAAACCCATTCTCTAATCCATAACTAAACAACAAGCAGCATAATAAAGTCCTCTTCTACTTTTGTCATCACAAAGTATTTTCGTTTCTATCCTGGGTCTTTTTTAATTCCAAATACATTTTGAGATTTCCTTTTGCCATAGATTCAAGGGTTTTTCATTCTGGATGAAGGGTATCACTTGAAACAGAAACAGTATTTCAGGAAGGAAACTCATTTGGATCAGTGATATTTTTCCTAATAGCGATAAGTGTAATTTCCCCCATTTTTCTAGGTCTTTTCTG
>NW_024839337.1:0-1162 GCF_019175285.1 Sceloporus undulatus
TTTACAACCAATTTAGGCTGTATCTGCTCTTCAGAAATAATCCAGTACGAAACCACTTTAACTCTCCTGGCTCCATCCTGTGGAATCCTGGGATTTGTAGTTCGTTGTGGCACTAGAGCTCTCTGGCAGATAAGACTAAGTGTCCAAAGGTAAAATCCCAGGATTCCATAGCACTGAGCAGTTAAAGTGGTGTCAAAGTGTCTTCTTTGTGCAGTGTGGATGCAGCCTTCTTGGGAAAGGGGATGGTGCTGGGGGAAAGCATTAGGGACCTCTGGATGTTTCAGCAGATTATTTATTTATTTATTTATTTGTGATGCAGTCATTTCACATCTAGCTACAGGGACATAACCAGGGCCCTCTCCTAATCCCCATCCCCTCATCCTTCACCACTCTAAGAAGGCATGGAGTATCTGTTGTGTAGGGGAGCTGCAGTGAATCTATGCTAGGTCCAGGGAGCTTTGTTTGGTGCAGAGGGAGGAAGGGGATGCCCACCTCTGCATCGGCCCAAAGGAGGCTTATGTCACCTGCATATGTCACCAGCAGGATGCTGTTCTCTGTGTCTTTGAGTGCTGCAGGGTTTCTTGCCAGGTCAATCCTAACCCTGGTCCTTTTTCTCAGGAACTTCATCTCTGCTTCCTTCTATGCATCTTTGGGGCCTCTCTTGCTGGAAGTGACCCAAGTGCAGGGCCACCAGGACCTCTGCCCACCTGATGGCCAACACAGAGGCCAAGCGGAGGGAGTTGGGCTCCAACAGAAAGAGGCTGGGGAGGTACAAGAATTCTTTGGTGAGTTGACGTTCTTGACTATTAATTTCATCTGTGTCACTGATGGGCCAGTTCATGAAGCAGATAACATATTCTCCCAATATGGCAGAGACAGTCCTGGTTAACCCTCTGTCACCCCACTTTTTCAGAGGCTTTTAAAATGTCCCGGGTGCCCTTCCCCATATGTGTGACCTTCCTCATAAACAACTTTGGCCATCTTCACCGCCTTCTGGATTGCTTGTCCACATGTGTCTTGCTTTTCCCATCTGTGCAATGTTGGAGGATATGGGGGAACATCTCTAGATCTAAATATGGTGTGCTCCTAGTGGCCCTCAATCCCAGCGTGCTCCCCAAAACTGTTATTAAAAATGACGTTTGCCTCTGAAATGTGGCAAGAA
>NW_024839338.1:0-1162 GCF_019175285.1 Sceloporus undulatus
GTAGTCTTATATAAAAGATCTACTTTATTCTACTATATACAAAATACTATATGCCCTCACAATCTCTACAATCTCCAATATCTCCAAAACACTCCAACTATCCACAACTACTCCAATTTACTCCAACTACCCACACTACTCCACAAAATACATAGGCAAACATAGCAATTATTATAGCCATTGTTAAACATCACCCACTTAGTCAGTTTCCACCCAGTGGGCGTGTACATTCATTTTGATTGGTTCACATAGTTCAACCCATACTTAAGAATTTCATCATCTCACCTTGTACACTTAATGAATCTCAGGTGTTTTCAATTGTACACTCTATAATTCTGTCCTTGGCATTCAAGTCTTCTAAATTACATTAGCTTTTTCACCTGTGTGGCTTCTTAATTGCTCTTGCTTAGTCATAGTGACTTTCACATACATGTTTTATTTCTTCTACTGTATGTCCCATGTTGCATTTTCCTTAACAATTTCTGCGTCCACAGCAGTCCAGTTTAGTTCCTCACAGGGAGCTAGTATTGCACAACAGATTTTTCTGCTACAGATTTGGGTAGAACATCACCAGCTATATGTACTAAATTCAGTCCAACCTCTAGCCTCACTCCAGTCTACCTTTCAGATGACCGAGGCTGCATGTAACAAGAGATAAAGAGAAGCCTTTTTAAAACATAGGAACCACTGTGGAGTAACTTCCAAATTAGCATCAAACAGAAGAAATGAGCTCAGACTGCATATACATATATCACCAAATGACAAACTGAGGTGCTTCCACACTAGTGATGCAATTCTTTTCTAATTTCCTTCTTGAAATAAGCAAGTAAAAAAGTCACCAAAAATCACATGGTTTCCAGTGCTGATTCACATTTTGAGACTGAGGGGTCATTCAGATACCTTTTACCCCAGATCAGAACCTGGATTAACCACGGGAAGTTCATATTGGCCCCGATCCTTTCACAATCAAATCCGAGGCTTCCACACCCGTTGAGGGGCAAATGCCCCGTGGTGTGGGTCTTTTGAAAGCAGACTTTAAGCTGTATCTTTTTTTTGGGGGGGGGGCTGGTTCGGGGAAAATGAAACTTTTCCCTGATCATATCGGGGGTGGTTCGGGGGAGGGATTTAGGTCAGAGGGAGAGCAGAGGGCGGTACATGCGTG
>NW_024839339.1:0-1162 GCF_019175285.1 Sceloporus undulatus
TCAGACATATTCTAGCCTTTAAGAAAGCTGATTTCAGTAAGCTTAGGAAAATACTGATGGTGATCTCACAGTTGAGAAGGGGATTCATGAGGAATGGGACTTTCTTAAAAGTGAGATATTGAGGGCACAATTTGAAACAGCCCCAATGAGGAGGAAAAATGGGAGGTTTCTACAGAAACCATGATGGATGACTAAATGACTTTCACCTGTGCACACAGCCAGCATATACACCTTCACTCTTGTGTATGTTCTGTGCCTCCCTCAGACCTCATGATCTGAACCACTCTAGCTTTCCACTGTCTTCTATTTGGATGGGTAATAACCCCACTCCTACCCCTAAAAACACTGCTATCCCCTTTCCATATTTCCATTTTGGTTAGCTCTGTTTGCTGTTTATTCGGATTGGTACCATGTGTGTGTGTTTACACTCTGTGTATTTTCTAAATAAAACCTTCTTAATTCTCCCAAAACCAAGAGTCCTCTCAGTTAATATTGGTATATTGGTGCCTACGGTCCAAAGGTCACCTAAGTCTCTCACAAACCTAACTTCACCAACATCTGAAGTATCGCTGCTGAGTACCCCCCTGTTTCCTCCACCTGTTCTTTGGGTAACAAACACTAATGGATAGGTTTGAGTCAAAGGGGTATACCTCCATGTAACTTTAAACAAAATTCAGTTTGAAAACAGCAATCTTTGGAAGGGGAAATAAGAAGCATGCGAATGCTGCAGCACAAACTGGTAAAGGTAACATCTGAATAAGCCTTTAAAGCAATTGAATCCTTTTGGGAGCTACTGCACCTTGAACTAAAACCCAGAGTGGAATCAGCATCCTTCATAGGCTCATCCCTTTTACAAAGCAGCTATCAGTAAGATTGACTTTTTAAGAAAAGAGTACTGGAAAATAAGAAACTACTGACTTAAGGAAAGCCTTTAGCTAATGAGAAGTCTCTGGAAAGATTCTTTTGGAGAAGAAACCTGTATATTCAGAAGCCCTATTTATTTTATTAGTACATTACCAGGTGTTGTATTTCTGAGGAAGGAACTGGCAAAACCACCTCTGGGCATTCCTTGCCTAAGAAAACCCTATGAAATTTGTGGGGTCACAATAGGCGACGTCAAGGCACATGCTCACACATAATGGCTCTAGCCACTGCTCTTTGC
>NW_024839340.1:0-1162 GCF_019175285.1 Sceloporus undulatus
TTCCTTCCTTCCTTCCTTCCTTCCTTCCTTCCTTCCTCCTGTAATTAAAGCCTTAAACCACTTGTTAATCCTAACTGTAGTAGATAATACTAACTAGAGCAGAAATCAACAGATGCTTGGTAAACCAAAGCACGGATACAGATCCCATTGATTCATTCTGAGAAGGACGAGCCATTGAATTTAGCCCAAATTGGTGGATATAATGGCTTCACAGAAATACACACAAACCACATTTACACAATGGGAAAACATCTCAGTGGTTTTTGTGCTTTTCTCTGGAAAACTTGACTGAACGAGAACATTTTCTCAGTGAAACCTCAATTGTTTCAACATATTCATTTTTTGCAACCTGAAAACTGTTGTGAGACATTGCAGAGACCTGCTTCCTAGCATCCTAAGTGCCTTTAAAATACATCATGGAGCTTTCTCTGGTGAGGGATCTCTCCCTAAAACACTGTTGTTGATATTTATTGCTATTGAAAAACAGAAAAGAGGGCTTACCTGATCATGCAGCTGCAGTTTCTGAAAACGGTTGTGTGGATTCTTCATAGGAGCTGCTAGAATGCCAGAAAAGGAGAGACACTCCCCCATACACAAATACACACAACTGACAAAAGCATTCCCTGATTCTATTCAAAATAAAGCTGCTTCGAGTCACTTTGAAGGTGTGCTGTTGAAATGATGCAAGCGTTCTAAGAGTCCAGAAGCTGCACCAAAGCCATGCTCCAGTCCATAGGACCGGAACGTGGCTTTGGCGTGGCTTCCGGCCCCTTAGGACACATGTGTCATTTAAACAGCATACCTGCAAAGTGACCAGAAGCATCTTTATTTTGGCCTGACTCTATGGGGCCACTGTCTTCTTCCACGGATCTGAGAAAAGCAGCCTCTAGACCCCAGTGTTCCCCAGTCCCTCCCACAAACCCCAAAAACCTTCTCGGACTGATCATGGAGAGAAGGCTTTGTTTTGAGGGTCAACTCTTTCTAAACCAGGAAAGCAGAGATACCCCCCTGCCGACACACAAACACACAACAATACAAAAGCAATGTAGTAAAGAAGGCCACACAGGGATCAAATGCAAACTAAAGAAGGGATCAAATGCAAAGGAGACTTGCTAGCTATTTCTCTTAAAGGTTTGCTTTCCTGTTCGTATCTGATCCCAAG
>NW_024839341.1:0-1162 GCF_019175285.1 Sceloporus undulatus
GCCTTTGGCCTCTCGCACGAGTGGCCTTTGACCCTGCCAAAGGCCCTGTGCCCTCGTGCGAGAGGCCGAAGCCCCCGCGCCCTCTTGTGCGAGGGCGTGGGGCCTTTGGGAAAGAGGAGGCCTCCAGCGTTGGTGGCCCCCGGCGGCGGCTCTTTCCCGGCCTCTGACGGGGCTTGGGCCCTGTCAGGGGCCGGGGAAGAGGGGGGGGCCCCCCAAACCGGGTCCCCCCCCCCGCCGGCTCTTTCCTGTCCTCTGACGGGGCTTGGGAAAGAGGAGGAGGCCTCCAGCGCTGGCGGCCCCCCTGCCGGCTCTTTCCTGGCCTGTAGGAGCCCCGCTGCGGTCGCCAGAGCCCTCCAACAGGGCTCCAGGGGCCACAGTGGGCCTGTAGGAGGCCATGCAGCACCAGGCCTCCCTCCAGAGAGAGATGCCTGGGGCTGCAAGGTCCGTGGAGGAGCCCAGTAGGCAGCCTGCCACTCCAGGGCTCGGTTGCGGCCCTTGCAGCCCCAGGCCTCCCTCCAGAGAGAGAGATCTGGGGCTGCAAAGGCCGTGGAGGAGCCCAGGACGGCAGTGTGCCCAAGCCCTTCCCTTCGGCCGAAAGGGCCCCTTGGCCCTTTCGGCTGAAGTGAAGAGCTGAAGGGAAGGGCCTGGGCCTTTGGCCTCCCTCCCCTTTGGCTGAAAGGGCCCCTTGGAGCCTGTTCGGCCGAAGGAAGAGACCGAGGAGGAGAGGGCAGGCACACAGGAGAAGCCCTGAGGAAAGGAGCAGGGGCTGCTGGCCTCATCCTCTTCCTCCCTGCGGGGCTTCGGCAGACCTGAGGTGTCCTTCGGAGGACACCTCAGGCCTGGCGAAGCCCCGAGAAAGGAGCTGGGGCCGCGCGCTTGTTGCTCCTGCCCCTCACGGGCCATTACTGGTTCCCAGCTGTCTCTGAGAGGAAGGGCAGGAGGAGCAGGCGCACGCCTTTCACCCCCTCTCCCAATCCCCCCCCCCCATTTCTAGCTGTCTCTCAGACAGCTGGAGGTCGGGAAAGGGAGCACAGAAAGCCCCGCTCCGGAGGGTGGAAGCTCCACCCCGGCATGTGGCCCTGCCCCTGGAGGGTGGAAGCTCCCCCCCGGCTTCAGCCCCCCCAATTGTCTGAGGGACAGCAACCCGGCCCCCAGCTCAAAA
>NW_024839342.1:0-1162 GCF_019175285.1 Sceloporus undulatus
CTAAATAAAATACCAATTTTCTTCCCCAGTTATCCATACTCTTTTTTTTTCTCCCTCCTTTTACAGCTGATCTTGTTTTATTCCTATAACAGCTAGACCCACTCCCTGGAATTGTGTTTTTCAAGCTGTAGCAGAAAGAAATTTAAAGTAATCTCTAGCACAGACTGTTGTGCAAGGGTTGGGAACCGATTTCAGATTCAGTATCAGGTATATTCTCGGGACCTGCATTCTCTGCTAAGGGTGGACATAGGATGAGAATTGTGAAGTTGAAGGCTTTCGTGGCCAGCGTCCATAGTTTTTTGTGGGTTTTGGGGGCTATGTGGCCATGTTCTAGACAAATTTGTTCCTGACGTTATGCACTGAGTGACCCTGTGTCTTCTTAAACATGGCCACATAGCCAAAAAAACCCACAAAAATTAGGGGTGAGAATTATTTTTGGGCCTCTTCCAACTCTAGGATTCTATAGGGTCAGCATAGTAGAACCATAGAGCTGGAAGGGGCCCCACCCAATCCAAGGCCTGAGTACTGAACCAAGAGTTTCTTGCTTCACTTCTACATAAGGAGACAAAATGTACCTAGAAGAAGAGGATGAAATTACAAAAGTCAAAAGGGAATGGGGATTTACAAACCAGCGGAGCTGTACATTGGAGCCAGCGTGGCGTAGTGGTTTGAGCATTGGACTATGGCTCTGGAGACTCTCTCAGCCATGAAACCCACTGGGTGAACTTGGTCAAGTCACACCTTCTCAGCCTCAGTGGATTGCCATGGCAAACCTCTTCTGAACTAATATTGTCAAGAAAACCTCAGGATAGGTGGAAGGTAAACAACAACAACAGAGATGTGCAGCAGTCTGGTTTAGTGGTGGTTGTGACATGGGATCATTCTTGGACCCAGAACTCCTAACGATCTTCATCTGAACACTGGCTCTTAGGCATGTTCAGCCTTTTCTTTATCAAATTACAGGTACTGCACACTTTTGTTTCAAAAATGCCCCTCTATTTCATCCTCAGATGCTTAATGGTGGTGTGAGATTGCCATCTACTGGCCACAAACATCCCCTTAAGCTAATTTTATACACACACACACACACACACACACATCATCATCATCATCATCAACACCATCATCTAAATCCTGTAGAGCTTGTGCCTAAGAAAACCCT
>NW_024839343.1:0-1162 GCF_019175285.1 Sceloporus undulatus
CCTTACATTGATGGGTTTTTTTGCATGGGGAGGTCAGGTCAGCAGAATTAAGATCTATTAAGCCTAGTTCACCATGCTAATCACTATATTCTACTATTCCATATGTAGCATCTTGAATCAAAACAACAAGGCTGGGATTCCTCCATCCACACAACTGCAGTGTGGTTTGGTGGCTCTCATGTCAAAGGGGCAGTAAATCCACTCAGTATTTACTCCAAACTTTAATGGAGCTATTCAGGGTGTTGAATATAGTTCAGACCATTAAAATTCAAGCTAAAACACAGTGACAGTATCCCTACAAAACCCCTCTAATACTAAGTTCCTGACTACTTGCCCATGGTCACAACTTTGGACCAATAGTCCCTTCTCCACTGGCTTCTAGTTAGAAAATATAGTTTATTTAAAGTATACTGAAATGCTTCAAAAGGAAGAAAGAAGAACAAGTTACCCGGTCTCCAGCACCAATATTGTCATCCTTGTCGTCACTCCTTCCACAGGAAATGGCCTGTTTGATTTCATGACACTGTTGTTCCAGGGCTACCAACACAGTGCAAGTCTTATAATCTAATCCTGTGGCGATCATCAGAAAATACATTCATAAACAGCTTGTTTGGATAATCTAAACCCAACTGTTGTGTATAGAATTAACAGTGGAAACCTACACCTGTATCATCACAAGTAATATTCAGTGGGGCTTAATGCTAAGTGCGTTTAAAACTGAAGTACATCTTATATTCAGCTATAGTGACAGCTAGTGCCTCCCATGTCTGCGAGTGGTGAATCCACTGTGGGTTGTAGTCTGGACTTTAAAGGAGTTATCCAAAGGGCTGTACATATGTGAGAAGATCTTACTGAGAGACCTCAAGCCCACATGGTTGGCACACTGTGGTAGGAAGCCCTCTCAGTGGGAATAATCCAAAAGCTCTGTGTTATGGGGGCAATATAGACAGTTAGGTATCTTGCCTAATATATGAAAAGTAAGTGAAATTTGCATAGATAACTCTGTTGGTCTTGCAGAATATATCTATAAGTACAGTGCTCCCTCGGGTTACGAAATTAATTCGTTCCGCGGCTAATTTCGTAACCCGAAAAACCTTCGTAACCCGAATTGCCATAGGCGCTAATGGGGAAAAAAGCCGCGGCTCCATTTAAAACAGCGCCG
>NW_024839344.1:0-1162 GCF_019175285.1 Sceloporus undulatus
TCTGCCCACGTACAAATAATCTCCCAGTGTTAAACAAGGTCATCATGGATATGAACAAAGGGACAAGATTCCGCTACAAATGCAGGTGTCAACTGCATTTCTGTCACCACATCTACTGTAACAATACTACTGTAGGACCTAACAATATCACCCACAACATCAGGCCCACAAGCCTTCAGTTGCTGGCCCCTGGGAAGGTTCCAGGAAAAAACGCAATAGTTGCAGCCAATTGGCACAAATAGTTATGGCACTAGTCTCTGGCACATCAGGAAGAACAGAGTCAGACAGTTTAGAAAGCACTGACAGGTCATCTGCAAACAACTGTGCATTTTACACAGGACAAACAGGATAGTTTCTGGCCAAAAAAAAACAACTAGATGCAAACCTGACATCAGTAATAGCAACCTAGAGAAACCAATGCCAGACCATTTCGTTCTCCTAGGAAACATTAACACTGGCTTTAAAGTTGCTTATTTTGGAAAAAAAAGAATTTCAAGGGGAAATCAAAGCAGAAGACAGCTGAAATGGGGCACAATATCAGTTCTGCTACCAAAGTTTTTAATTGAGACAACCATTTCTTAGCATATAACATGTATTAAAAAACTGAAATGGTCCTCTGTATGGTGAAAGATTCATCCGTTTGAAAGATTCATACTGAAAGATGCAGTGTGGTCTCTGCATAACACATCAAAACATACTGTCTCCTCACAGTACTACTTTAGAGATAATAAGCTGCCACCCAGATGTGTACCAGATAACAGGTGCTTATCATCTACTTATTCTTCTTTCCAGGATAGTTGCTTGTTTACTATTAGTGTAAACAATATAATTGTCATTTTCTCCATCATTTTTTTTCTTTTTCCTTCTGATCACCACCCAGCCATATTGACTATATGTGTGTTGGGGGTAGTTGTGTGGGTGTGAGTGTATTTTCGTGATGCCCCAATGATGCACTTCCTGCATTTGAAAGTCTCCTCGTAAGAAAATGAAGCCCAGGAATACAGCTCAAAAAGGGAAAGACATCTTCTGCAAGCCAAAAAGACAGTTCAAAATGCATAGACTCAGGCTGCAGAGATATCAATGAACCCATTTCCCTCTTCATTTTGTAGCAATTTTCAGATACTGAGGAGGCAGGGAGAGCTCTGAGCAGCTCCTGCAGAAG
>NW_024839345.1:0-1162 GCF_019175285.1 Sceloporus undulatus
CTGAGACTAACTTCCAAGATCCGCTCTTTAACTCTCTCTCTCGATCTCCAACCGACACAATTCCCCCAACTGTCTCTTGGTCTCTCAGGCCTTATATCTCCTTCTCACGGAAGCTTCCAGAAGAACCTTTATCTTGCTCTCTGATTGGTCAAGAGAGCCTTCCGTAGCAGTGATGTCATTCTGCGTTTGCATAAACTTCCCTTTTCTGCCTGAAGAAGACCTCCATTGACTGGAGCCCTGTTATTACAACAACAACAACAACAACAACAACAACAAACCCTCTTTTCCTTGGAAGAGATTCACAACTATACTTTGTTTCCTGGCTGGGAAGAATAGGAGGATTCCAGAGGTTCCCATTTCCACTAAGATTAGGAGCTCCCAAATTCCTATGGAAGAGGTTTCCTAAGGCATGTGCCAAGACAGAGCGGGGAACGGGGGGCTCCTTATGGGCGAATGACCCTTTGTCCACTGAACTGGGGCTGAAGGTCCCTATGAAAAGGAGGTGCCAGGGCCCCCCAGAATCTCCTCTGAGCCTTCAGGAGAGCAAGACTCAGGGAAGGGACAGTCTGCAAGGGGCTGGTAGCCGCTTGGACCAAACCTAGAGGGCACTTTCCCAAAAGCTGGCCAGAATTGGTTTCAGGGGCTGGCATTGTCCTCTCAGAGGGCCATCAGGATCTCAAAGACCACTCCTCATTTTGGATTTTGTTGTTTGACTGTGCTGCCCTCAGTGGAGACTTGCTTGCTCCTAAGGTGCCATGGAGGTGAGCATGGAACGTACAGGGAAGATGGCGTTTGCAGTCTTTTCCACCATTGAGCCTACCTTGTGTTGTCTTCAAGCCTGTCAAAATAGAGCATGAAAGTAATCGGGGGGAGAAAGCAAAGTCCCACATTTTCTCCCATAAGCTCCCCTGAAGCTTTTCCCAGCATGCCCTGGTCCTCAGTCTCCCTCCCAGGCTCCAGCGTTTCCTAGAGAGATGGAAACCTTCAAGGGAGAGTCCTTGGGGGTCAAGCCAAGCTCTCCTCTGCTTCCCAAGGCCTCCTTCTCCATCCACTGCTGGCCTTTGGAAAGGAGACATAGACTGCTCTTGGGAAAGTTACTTTTGGAGGAACAGCGGCTCCCAAAACCTCCCAGTCTGGCTCTAACATTAAGTATGTCAAATAT
>NW_024839346.1:0-1162 GCF_019175285.1 Sceloporus undulatus
GAGGATGATGGGAAGTGTCCTCCAAGAACCCCCCCCCCAACCTCCATGCTCTCTCTTTCTCTCAGGAGCCCTCCTGTGGCTTCATCGCTAAAGAGCTGCCGCTTAAAGAGTAGCCATCTAGGACATAGCCGGCTAAGAGCCATTGCTGCATGGCTGTCGGGCGCCCTCCTGTGGCTAGCATTGGGAAATATGCTTGAATGCAGCCACAGGAGGGCGCCCGAGAGCTAGGAATAATGAGTCCCTTGGAGCCTCTTTGCGATGCAGCGATGGCTCCAATAGTCTCCTGCTGCGTGTGATGTCTGCTGTTGGGATCCAAACTTGTAAGAATCCACACAGAGTCCAGTCTTCATGTAGGAGCAGTAAGTTGATTCATCCTGGAGCTGCTGAGCACAGCCAGGCCCAGGAGAGAGAGATGAGAAAGAGAGAGCAATCAATCCCTCTCCAACCCCATAGTCTATATATACTACAGCTGATATCACTAAGGGCTGTGTCTTAAAGCTACCTTACATCACACTGTGTAAGCATTTCTAGAGAGAGAGAGAGAATATATGTGTCTATGTATGTGTGTGTGTATATATATATATATATATACACACACACATACATAGACACATATATTCTCTCTCTCTCTCTAGAAATGCTTACACAGTGTGATGTAAGGTAGCTTTAAGACACAGCCCTTAGTGATATCAGCTGTAGTATATATAGACTATGGGGTTGGAGAGGGATTGATTGCTCTCTCTTTCTCATCTCTCTCTCCTGGGCCTGGCTGTGCTCAGCAGCTCCAGGATGAATCAACTTACTGCTCCTACATGAAGACTGGACTCTGTGTGGATTCTTACAAGTTTGGATCCCAACAGCAGACATCACACGCAGCAGGAGACTATTGGAGCCATCGCTGCATCGCAAAGAGGCTCCAAGGGACTCATTATTCCTAGCTCTCGGGCGCCCTCCTGTGGCTGCATTCAAGCATATTTCCCAATGCTAGCCACAGGAGGGCGCCCGACAGCCATGCAGCAATGGCTCTTAGCCGGCTATGTCCTAGATGGCTACTCTTTAAGCGGCAGCTCTTTAGCGATGAAGCCACAGGAGGGCTCCTGAGAGAAAGAGAGAGCATGGAGGTTGGGGGGGGGGTTCTTGGAGGACACTTCCCATCATCCTC
>NW_024839347.1:0-1162 GCF_019175285.1 Sceloporus undulatus
TGCAAGCTGCTTCTGAGCAATGGCTGTAGAATTTTTAGAGGGTACACATCACCAACACTTCCCTCCTTTCTCTCTCTAAATTTCTCGTACTGTGGCCAGCATCAAGGCTGAGCTGAATGGAGAAGGAGAGTTTTGACTGTAGCTAATAGAAATGGGGGGAAGTGGGGGGAATACTGAGCTGCCCCAGGAGTCTATGAATCCATATTGCTGCTTTAAGGCTTTAAGGCTTTTCCCACCTTATTGGTGTGTGGGGGTTGAGTGTTTACACACTCAGCAAACCTACTGTGCACCCTGGTCACCATCATGTTGCGTGCCCATCCATATGCATCATGATGATGTCCACGTGGCACAGCACCCAAACAGCGCAATGCCACACAGTGCAGCAATGGCGCCCCACGCATGTCCTAAAAAGAACTTGCCAGGGAGTGGGTTCTTTTTAAGCCTCCCGAAGGCTGAGGCATTTGGTTGCTGCAGTCTCCATCCAGGGCAAAAAGGGGCAGCATCTCGCCGCTCCTTTCCACCAATGTGTCCAGCTCCTCATTTATTATTTCCTAGTTCTGATCCCACTTTCTGCACTTTTTCCTAAACAGTTGAAGCCACAGTGCATGTTCCTTTCTTGGTATGTGAATGATTTGTTGCTGTTTATTCCTGTGATAATGGCACTTTAATTGTGACTTTGTTTGAAATTGTTAATTGTGATTGCACAATTTTCACACAATTTTCACTGTTTATTTATTTATTTTATTTTAAATTTTTATTGAGTTAAAAAGGAGTTACAAACAAATACAATTAATACACAAACATTCTTGAGTGAGAAAGAAGAGAAAGAAAAAAAAGAAAAAGAGTACATGATGGTAAATATCAGGTTCTCTGAATTCTTTGTCTACAGAGATGTTTATTTATTTATTTGTTCTTTCTTCTAATCTTCTTGACTGTTCATCGAAATAGTTGGATCTTCTTATATATGACAATAGCACAGCGCCTCTCTTTGTATAAGAGACCTGAAGATCACACACTCTCCCCCACAGATCCTTAAAACATACCCCAACAGATAATATGAATTCAATCTTTCAAATCTGTTTCATAATATTATCTCTCCTCTGTCTGGCTTTGCTTCACGAACGAAGATTCAGGAAGGACTCATCCGCGCTTTGTACAAGCG
>NW_024839348.1:0-1162 GCF_019175285.1 Sceloporus undulatus
TTCTTTGTCTTCACAGCTAGCGCTCATTGACTCCATTATGGCTCTGTTGTCGGACGCTCTAGCTTTCCTTAAGCCGTGTGTCTTGTCTCTCCACTTACGGTACGCCGCTTCAGGCTTCGTTTGCGAGGCGTTTCTGAGCATCCAGGAGACTGGAGTGGTTTGGACGCAGTTTAGAAGCGGTTTAGTCGTCGTTAGGCAGAAACCCTTGAAGTGTTTGTGTAATGACTGGGATCCAGTCAATGGAGGTCTTCTTCAGGCAGAAAAGGGAAGTTTATGCAAATGCAGAATGACATCACTGCTACAGAAGGCTCTCTTGACCAATCAGAGAGCAAGATGAAGGTTCTTCTGGAAGCTTCCGTGAGAAGGAGATATAAGGCCTGAGAGACCAAGAGACAGTTGGGGGAATTGTGTCAGTTGGAGATCAAGAGAGAGAGTTAAAGAGCAGATCTTGGAAGTAAGTCTCAGAATTGGTTGTTTAGGTCTATTTATTGTTTTAATAGCTTGTATGAATTGAATATTATATACTTACAAATATTGTACCTGCAAGATTCTTAATATCTTATATGACTTATATTTTAGTTATATTTTGTTATTTATAATAAATATCTCCTTAGAGTATCTACTACTCGACACTCCTTTTACACGTGTCTTGGCTCGGTTGATGCTTGGGAAGATCAGTAAAGAAGGAGAAATAAGGTTCCTTAACTGGTCCCAGTGTAGGTTAAGGGAAACCCTTTTATAATTCACTGGATGATGGCAGCATGATTTCAGGAAGTTAAGAGTCTGCTGGGCTCAGAGCCATAATGTCTAAATGTCTAATTAACAATTTGTAATCCACTCTGATAGCCTTTTGGCTGAAGAAAGGGGTATATTATTATTGTTGTTTTTGATATTGTTATTGTTATTATTACAGGGCCGCAGTTTGTCTGCTTGGACCACCGGAGATCATCACAGTGAGTCAGTTGGAAAAGCCCATCTCACTCCAGAAAATAAAGGTACTGTACTTGAAGAGTTTGCACTCTACGTCTTTCTGTAATAATAGCTACAAAACTGATTATAGCATTTGGGACATTTAGTCTTTTAAAAACAAATATGGCAGATTTAAATGCTGCTTTAAAACCTCTTTCCATCTGCCAGCTTTGCGCTGGTTTTGGGGGAAATG
>NW_024839349.1:0-1162 GCF_019175285.1 Sceloporus undulatus
CACTTCAAGGTGGAGATGTCTTTCACCTGGTTGATCATGGTAAAAACCTCTGTAACCAGGGAGCACTCAGGGGCTGTGCAGACCAGAAATTAAGGCCGGTCTGTCCATATAACGCATGCCCCAACTCTGCCCCATGATGGTGTGATACCACGCACCGCTCCACACGGCATGTGGGATCATGGTGCTCCTCTGGCTCTGCGTTTACTGACAACGCAGCTATAGTGCCCTGGAAAGGTAAGATCAGGGCCGCAGCATGTGGTGGCCACAGCCCTGATCCAGTGCAGCTGGAGGTGGCTACAGGCCACCCCTTGGGGGCAGTCTGCATAACCTCTTAATTACCAGTATGCCACTGGTGATATGTTTTTTCCAATAACCATCTTTCTTATTTTCAGCATTCCTATGCACCAGCTCCCCACCCCATGGCTCCGCCCAGCCCCAGCACTAATAGTAGCAACAACAACAACAGCAACAACAGCAGTGGTGAACAGCTGAGTAAAACCAACCTGTACATCCGAGGCCTTCCTCCCGGCACCACTGACCAGGACCTTATCAAGCTGTGCCAACCGTAAGTAAAATGGCTATGTTGTCCTTCTGACTGGAAATGCATGTGCTTGAGTATGACCTTTACAAGGACAAATTTTCCCAAACATCTTCTAACCTTAAACAGGCAGTCTTATTTATGTGCAAATGAAGTAGTTAGGTGCATGGTATGCTTGTCAGTGGAGAACCTGAAAAGGGATAACTTGCATCTTTAGCTCAAGTGTGATAAAAATCTTCCAGACAAGCACCGCCCCTTCCTAACCCTAGTACGTATACAATACGTACTATATGGCGGTTTGTATCCCAACTTTGTTTCTTTGAAAAATCCCCCAGTGAGCAAAACTAGTTTCTTTTCTAAGTTCAATCATTTGTGAGAGGAGAGTCCCTAAAGATCAATGTTCATACAGGCAACAAGAAATACTTTATGAGGCTCTGAGCTGGAATCTTTGCCAATATGTTGTCATAGGCTGACAAAAAGCAACATGAGAGCTTGGTCCTTGCCTATTTTTGTTGAGCTTTGCCCATGACATTGGTGGAGGCAAGGTGGCTCTCGGGGCAAAGATCACTGCTTACTGGACAGCAGCTTCTCAGATTAAATGTCATGTGCTGGTTCTTCCACATG
>NW_024839350.1:0-643 GCF_019175285.1 Sceloporus undulatus
TTCGTAAGGCGGCGCATTCGTATCCCGGGGTACCACTGTACTGAAGGCACAAATTAAAACAGTTCCAGTGAGAAAGAAAAATGGGAGGTGTCTCAAGAACCCAGGATGGATGACCAAGGAACTTTCAGCTCAGCTAAATTTTAAAAGGAACATGTATAAGAAATGGAAAAATGGGGAAATCACCAAAGAGGAATTCAAACAAATAGCTAACATGTGTAGAGATAAGGTCAGAAAAGCTAAAGTGCAGAATGAACTCAGGCTTGCTAGAGAGGTTAAGAACAACAAAAAGGGCTTTTTTGAATATGTCCGCAGCAAAAGGAAAAGAAGGAAACAGTAGGGTCACTGCGTGCAGAAGATGGCAAAATGGTAACAGAAGACAGAGAAAAGGCAGAATTACTCAACACTTTCTTTGCCTCAGGCTTCTCAGAAAAGGCAAAGGGTGCTCAACCTGAGGATAATGGAGCAGAGGACAGAATAGGGGAATTCCAGCACAAAATAAGTAAAGAGATAGTACAGGAATACCTGTTTAACCTAAATGAATTTAAGTCTCCAGGACCAGATGAGCTACATCCAAGGGTTTTAAAAGAACTGGCAAGCATAATATCAGAGCAATTGGCAATAATCTTTGAAAACTCCTGGAGAA
>NW_024839350.1:743-1161 GCF_019175285.1 Sceloporus undulatus
TTCGTAAGGCGGCGCATTCGTATCCCGGGGTACCACTGTACTGAAGGCACAAATTAAAACAGTTCCAGTGAGAAAGAAAAATGGGAGGTGTCTCAAGAACCCAGGATGGATGACCAAGGAACTTTCAGCTCAGCTAAATTTTAAAAGGAACATGTATAAGAAATGGAAAAATGGGGAAATCACCAAAGAGGAATTCAAACAAATAGCTAACATGTGTAGAGATAAGGTCAGAAAAGCTAAAGTGCAGAATGAACTCAGGCTTGCTAGAGAGGTTAAGAACAACAAAAAGGGCTTTTTTGAATATGTCCGCAGCAAAAGGAAAAGAAGGAAACAGTAGGGTCACTGCGTGCAGAAGATGGCAAAATGGTAACAGAAGACAGAGAAAAGGCAGAATTACTCAACACTTTCTTTGCCTCAG
>NW_024839351.1:0-1161 GCF_019175285.1 Sceloporus undulatus
GGTCTGTCTCCTTCCTTCTTCCCTGAAAATCTCTTAATAAGGAAACTGGGGAGGCTTTAAAAACCTCCCAAAGGAGCCACTTTTGGCCTTTTTGGGGGGACAATCCTCCTCTTAGAAGCCAAAGCCCAATGATTGTGAAGAAGAAGAATAAGGCTTGTATTAAAACTATCCTCCCATTTCTTATCCCTTTTAAAACCCTTGTTCCCCAGAAGGAGCAGAGCTGTGTAATAAGAAAACCCTCTCAGAAAAGAGACGCAAAGAGACACCCTTCCTTCCTTTTGGCCCACGGAGCCTGGCCTCCTTCTGACTCTGGAACCTCAGGAGAGAAAGAGAAGCCTCTGTTCAACTGAGGCTTCAGAGAAGGTTCTGGAACAATATTCCCCACAGTCACAAGCAGCACAAAATGGCCTCCAGAACACAAAATATCTGCCTCTGCCACAGCACTTGGCAGATGGCAGTTTGAGGCCTTCAGGGAACCCAAAATGAAAGATGAAAGGGCCCCAAAGTCGGAAGGGGCCTCAAACAGGTTTTCCAAACCTTAAGAACACCTAAAATGTCAAACCAAAACAGCATTCCCAGAGTTCCATAGCACTGAGCCATGGTCATTACAGTGGTGCAGAACAAGAAGGCCCAGCGATGGTGGCATTAATGATGATTAAGGTCTGGCAGCAGCTCCTCCCCCCCCCCCCCCCCCCCCCCGGTCTGATAACACCATCATCATCATCTTTGTTAGAGCATGAGAGCCACCATTAAAAGCATTGAAATCCCCTTTGGGGAGTCCCACTCTCCCACCTTCAGAGAGAGTGGGCCAAGCCTAGGACTGCTGGGCCTCCTTCCTCCCCACCTTAATGGCAGTGGACAAAGGAAAGCAGCAGCAGCAGTAGACCCAAGCCATGCCCTGCCATACCTCAGGGCAGCAGTGAAACCTAGTGGTTCCAGGCCTTGTCTCTCCACTCTCCTCTCTCACTCTTCCGCGCACAGAGCTAAATAGAGAAGCAGAAGCTCCGCCTCTTTTTAAGACTGGCCAATGGGGGCAGAGGACCTGGAAGACCCCGCCCCCTGCCCCAGACTCATATTTTGTGTTCTAGCAGCCATTTTGTGCTGCTTGTGACTGTGGGGAATAATGTTCCGGAACCTTCTCTGAGGCCACAGTTGAACAGA
>NW_024839352.1:0-1161 GCF_019175285.1 Sceloporus undulatus
TTTAGATGGAGAGAAGGAGGTAGATAGAAGGGGGTTAGAGAGGGCTCCGTTAAAGTGGGGTAACAGGGGGAGAGGGAGTCAGAGAGAGGATTAGAGAGGAGAGGGGTGTGTGTTTGGGGGACCTTAGGGAGGGGGCTTCCAATGTCCGAGGGGGGCGATCATGAGGGGAGCCTGGGTCCCAGGAGGGGCCTGGAAGGTGCCCTCTTGCCTTTCCCGGGTGCCAGCCCCTTCCTCCTCTTCTGAGCCTAAATGCCGAGGCTCTTGCTCCTCTTCCTCTCCGACGGCTGGGTCCCTGAGGCGCCCCTCCCCTTTAGTGAGGCAGCTCTCCTGGCGCTTCAGAGCCCCTTCCTTGCAAGAGCAGGAGGAGGAGGAGGGCTGGGGGACAGGGGTTCCAGGAAAGGGCCCTTTCCTCCCCTCTCCCAGCGGCCTGCCTGGATGGGCAGGGTCCACTGCTGCTGCCTGCCTGGCCCTGCTCCTCCTCCTGGCGCCTTGTTGCCCTGCCTGACTAAGCCTGCTCCTTGGGAGGGCTGGCCAATAGGGACAAGGCAGAGCAGCAGAGCCCTCCCCTGCCAGCTCCAGCCTTGGCTGTTGCGTTCATCACAATATAGCGATGCAGCAAGGCCAGGAGCCGGGCAGAATTGAAGAGGGCGTGACGAGACCGGGAACGCCCCCTAGAAATCAGGGGAGTCACGCCTCCCACCGGGTTATGGCAAGCCTAGCTATGGAGAGAAGGCACTGCTCCTGCCATTCCCTCCGTGCTGCAGTGTGGTGGCACTACTTCCCAATCATCTGTTTACAAGGCCTGACTGTTCACTTTCAAAATACCTAAGACGTATTTGGAACAGATATCTGGACCAATGGAAAGGCAACAGGGAAGAGAAAGGAGCTCAAACTATAAAAACTGTATTGCTCCGTATCTTCAGTCACCAGTACAGATCACCATAAAACCATTTTATACTCTTGATGTGATCTTCAGTACGGACATGGAGGCTCCGTGGGTAGAGATCTCTAATGTCTCTCCCTTGTCATGGACGGATCATTTCCTGGTTGAGGCTAGAATCAAGGCTTCTACCATTAACCCTCCCGGGGGTGGTGGACCTATTAGGATGGTCCACCCTCGAAGGCTGATGGAACCCATAAGGTTCCAAGAAGCCTTAGAGG
>NW_024839353.1:0-505 GCF_019175285.1 Sceloporus undulatus
GTTATTAGGGATGTTTGAAGGTAATCTGGATAAGAAACGTGGGAAAATCTTAATGTATATGGTTTCTATTGCCAGGATCCTGGATGCAAAGAAATGGAGATCGAAAGAGCTGCCCAGTCTTGAAGGATAGCTATTTTCACCAAATTCAGAGTTATAGTAAAGGGTAAACCGTTCCAACAACAAAGTAAACCAATAGATTTCTTCCAGCATGCTTTCAGAGAGAGAAAAGTAATCATCTCTTTAACCTCTAACAGAGTATCCCAAGATGTAGCTGATAATAGCATATACTTATATCACCCCATTTCTTCTTAATGTGGTCTAAGGCTTTGCACCAGTCCTTAGAAACAGTCTCCCAGGAGCCTTCTTTAATCCTAAAGGAGAGTTTATCCATTTGTATCATTTCATATAAGGAAACAGACCATCTTCTAGAACTTATACTTCAAATGGACAACTGAACTGACAGAAGAGAAGCGGAATGCAAGAGAGGACTAAGCTTTATAAATCA
>NW_024839353.1:605-1161 GCF_019175285.1 Sceloporus undulatus
AGAGAAAAGTAATCATCTCTTTAACCTCTAACAGAGTATCCCAAGATGTAGCTGATAATAGCATATACTTATATCACCCCATTTCTTCTTAATGTGGTCTAAGGCTTTGCACCAGTCCTTAGAAACAGTCTCCCAGGAGCCTTCTTTAATCCTAAAGGAGAGTTTATCCATTTGTATCATTTCATATCAGTAAACAGACCATCTTCTAGAACTTATACTTCAAATGGACAACTGAACCGACAGAAGATAAGTGGATTGCAATAGAGGACTAAGCTTTATAAATCAATGGAGGCGGAAGTGTTTTAGTGTGGAAGATGAGAACGTTAGAAGAAGTAGTTGATAGATTAGCAAACTGTGTAGAAGATGTAGATTCAGAGGCAGATTCGTAAAGAGAAGAGAGAAGAGTAAGTAAGTGAAGAAGGTTAGAGTATGTATGAACAAGGAGGAAGAGACACGGGAAAGTTGATAGTTGGATGAGTGAGGTAAGAAAGATAAAAGGAGCGAGGAGCTGATCTGAAGAAGGTATGAGATGGGAGAAGGCAAAGAACTGACTGTT
>NW_024839354.1:0-1161 GCF_019175285.1 Sceloporus undulatus
AAAGTGTGACTTTGGCAAGGTAACCCCATGGCTCTTCATGGCCAAGCAAGGATTTAAACCCCAGTCTATGAACCAGAGTGTTGTAATGGCTTGAGTGTTAGACTAGCTGGAGGCCATGAAACCCACTGGGTGACCTTAGGCAAGTCACATGCTCTCAGCCTCAGTGGAAGGCAATGGCAAACCTCCTCTGAACAAATCTGGCCAAGAAAACCCCATGATAGGTTCACCTTAGGGTCTCCATAAGTTGGAAACAACTTGAAGTCATACAACAACAACTCCAGAATCCTAGTCCAAAACCCAAACCACTACTCCATGGTAGCCTCAACTAGCTGAAGTTAGGCAATATCTTTATATGTCACAAAGTTGTGGCCTTTTGGTTGGTCCTATTTAAGGTATTACTCAGCTTTGTTTGTTGGTATATTAGACCTAATGAAGATATTGCCCAATTGTGAATTGTCACTAGAAACCAAAACGATCAAACTTAAGCTATTGTACTTTGGGTCTATTACAAGACAACATGACTCATTGGAAAAGATAATAATGCTGGGGAAATTGAAGGCAATCAGAACCAAGGAAGATTATATTGCAGGTGGATTGAATGCATCCAGGAAGCCAGAGTTCTGAATTTACAAGACCTGTTAATAACAAGGTGTCTTGGAGGTCTCTCATTCATAGGCTTGCCATAAGTCAAAGCCAACTTGATGGCAACTGGCAACCATCTATGTTTAATGTAGTTGAGTAGTGGACAACCAAACTTACATGAATGGTATATAGTGACCATTATATATTTTGTATTTTTCCAATGAACATTTTAAAATAGAAAGCACCACTTATGTAAGAGAAATTAAAGACCCAGTCATAAAACCCCATAACATAGCTTGGATGTGTATGAATAAGTTCGTGTTGATCTCTCTGTTAAGGGGCTGATTTCTTTTGTTCCAAATGCCAGTGCCGGAAGAAATGACTCTAGGGTCTGAATTTGAATTTAGAGAACTTAAAAGAAACTTCTCTATTCAATGCAACATAATTTAATGGAGCCATCTTGTTCTCATTTGCAAACCCTATGCAGAGATTTTGACAGGGAGAGCTCCACATAAGGTTGAGTGGTGGTGTTGGGAATTTAAAGGTATTTTATTAATCTTGGTACAAACAATGGCTTTT
>NW_024839355.1:0-1161 GCF_019175285.1 Sceloporus undulatus
GGAGGAGGAGGAGGAGGAGGAGGAGGAGGAGGAAGGAGCCGTGGGAAGAAGGGAGCCATGGAGGGCATCCTATAATGGTGCAGGAGGATCCATGTAAAGATCCCCCCTATACATATATAGGTGATGATTCTGCCCACTGTTATTGTTTTATTGTATTATTGTTTTTAGATTTTATTGTTTGTAATTTTAATTGTTAGAACTGTTTAATCCTTTTTAAGGGGGGATTGTATATATGGTTGTATCATTTTAATGTTGTATGCTGCTTTGATTGTTTTAATAAAAAGTGGGATATAAATAAAAGTTATTATTATTATTATAAATGAATTGAAAGTCTGTTGTACTTTAAATGTTTCCCCACATAGCACTGAAATTCAGGAATGTACAACAAAATGTGGACAAACAGTGTCCAGGTTTTCTTGCTCATATAATAGTTATTCTGTTTCATAGTATTTATTTGCTCTGTGCCTTCCTGGTGCAGAAATAAAATTTCCCATGATAAGATGGCACTGAGAGCAGAATTAACTTATGACAAAACAGTAGAAACAAGGGCATCACTAGCAGGTGCAGGGGATGCGGAGTGAAGAAGGCGACACCCTAACGTTGGGTGATACCACTGCTTCCCAAACATTTCCTTTTTGGCATAAATAGGCTGTGGCATTCACCTATGTCCCTTTAAAATGCTGAAGAGATCACATGAGTGGGCAAGGCTCTGTGGGAGAAGGAGAAGCCCCAAGTGTGTGTATGTGTATATTCTTTTAACATTTTCTTTTTTTAAAAAACCCACATCTTATGAAATTTAACACTTTAGCAACATGAAACTATGTATCTGTGAATACATTTAGGCTGTGCACATTAAAGTGTAATTTAAAGGTATCATTTTAATTTTGCTAGTTGTTTACATTGCAACTATTACCATTACATTCAGTGATATCAAGGAATTAAAATTTATGCATAACATAGGTACAAAAAATATTACTAAGGACTCTGTAGGGCATGATATGGGAGGAGGCGACACCATGAATTACTGCACCAGATGACGCCAATCCTAGTGACACCACTGAACAGTATAACAAATCTGGCTGAGGTTAGTGCCTTCACAGCCTAATGCTATACTGTAATAATAATAATAATAATAATAATAATAATAATAATAATAATAAT
>NW_024839356.1:0-1161 GCF_019175285.1 Sceloporus undulatus
CCTTTAAGGGAAAGAAACAGACAGTTATGTAAATACAATATTTTTGCACAGAGTTCTCACAAATAGTGATTTCAGCATCCCTATCTTAATTATTCTTGTTCGAATGTAGCTATTCTGACATTATGCCAGTGTTCCTTAAAAAATAAAAATACAAAGTTAGAAACAGGCAGCTGATTACAGTAGAGGTTAAAACAATTATGCAGTGTGGTATTGATAGGCAGAAAGAATATTTTTATCTTCCTAGCACTGTTTATCTACTGAAATGGACAGGTAGTGGATCAGGGATATAAAAATTATAATTCAACTTCTCACAAACTGAATGTTATGGAAACTACTGGTGCAAAATATGATGATGGCCAACTTAAAGGATACAATAATACTTGTTTATTAGAAACTTAGAAAAATAAGTCTCTGTTTGCTTTGGATATGCCCAGAAGATCCAGAGCCCTCCATTCCAACACCAGGCAGTGTTTAAAATGCATCCCACTCTGCTGCCTGACATCGCTGCTGCATGTTGCTTGCTCTTGAGGTCAGAATGAGGCGCCCAACCATGTCATCTATGTTGAGTGCCCCGTTTTGACTTTGTTCTACCTAGCATCAGAACAGTAATAGGGCAGCTCCGGAGTCAGCCCTACTCCTGGAATATCCTGGCCCATGCACACACCACCTACATTGTAGAAATAATGCAGTTTGACACCACTTTAAGTTCTTTAGGTCCGTACTATGTAATTGTGGGATTTATAGTTTCACAAGGTCTTTAACTTTCTCTCGTAAAGAATGCAGGTGTCTTACAAAATTACAAATCTCAGAATTCTGTAGGAAGGAGCCATGGCTAGTGTCAAACTGCATTATTTCTACAGTGTATAAATTATGTACATACTTGAATCCATGGATTAAAAATCTATTGATATGGAGAGCCAACTGTAATGCTTTCCCCAAATGGTAGATAGCACTCCTAAAGCCTCTAATAGGTCCTTTTGTCAATTATATTGCATATTCGGTGTGCAGGATATCAATATAGAGGCCTATATGACACCCCCCCCCCCAAAAAAAAACACCCATAGGAAATACTCCCAAATACAGTGGACACTCCTTCAGGATCTGGAGGAAACTTTAAAAATTGGACTCTAGATTTTGAGGAAGGCATGAAAAATGGGTTGT
>NW_024839357.1:0-1161 GCF_019175285.1 Sceloporus undulatus
TAAGCTCTATGACCAGTTATCCAAAGCAAATGGAAAGAAAAGCCCGAGCCCAAAACACTTGGCCAGAAGATCAAAGTATTCCCAATTAAAAGAAGTCTGAACCCCCTTCATATCACAGTTCCTTGGAAGCACTATGAATTTCCTAGAAAACAAGTGCTATTTAAATGATTGCTCCTCCTAAGATGTTTTCCCCACTAACTTCAATTCCTTCTGATTTGCTTTACCTAACAATGGCTGCATCTGCACTGCAGAAATAATCCAGCTCGACACAATTTTAACTGCCATGGCTTGATGTTATGAAATTCTGGGAATTGTAGTTTTGTGACATATTTAGCCTTCACTGTTGGAGAACTCTGGTGCCACAACAAAATTCCAATGATTCCATAGCACTGAGCCATGGCCATTAAAGCAGTGTCAAACTGTATTATTTCTGCAGTGCTGATGCAGCCCTAGTTTGCTTTTATTTTATGTCGCATAAATGCTTAAGGCATTTCCACCTCATGCTACCACTTAGGACAGGTTTGTAGAAAGGAATTTAAGGGTGAAGGGATGGATAAAACTTAAAATAGAAGACACACAATAGTTGCTTTTTTGGCTATAGAAATATCAAATAGTCTGGAAAAGGGGAGAATTTAGATGCATGGAAATAAATTTAGAATACTATTTAAAACCATTATATCAGGCAAATAATCCATCAGTGATCAATGGTTTTCTTTGCAAATTTTGATCCCCCCCCCCCTGTGCAAAAGGGTGTTTTTGCTGCAAATAATTTTTTTTAACCCAAGAGTCCTGAAATGAGAAAAATCTTGATAGACTAGCCATTTTCTCAATGGATTGTCTCTACGTATTGAGACACTTTATCTCTCTTAAGTAGAGAAAATTTGCAAGTATTCTTTACAAACTTATGAAATAACTGCTACATGGAGTACTTAAAAACTTCCAGGTGAACAACAGAACTGTTAGGGAGAAACATCCAAAAAGGCAAGAGAATTTGCTAGGAAAAGAAATCTTCATTCATCCCCATTACTAACTGCAAAGCCCTGTGCGTGACTATTACTCTCAGGGGATCCCTTTAAAAAAAAGAACTTTCCGCTGCCACCACCCAGTGAATGACCTATAAATTATATTTATAGTAGCTCCACAGCTACCCCTTCCCCACAC
>NW_024839358.1:0-1161 GCF_019175285.1 Sceloporus undulatus
CCCCCAGTTCCAGTTGTGCCGGATTAGCGCCACAGCTGTTAAAAATGCTCTGGCGGGATTATGTCCTGCCCGGCCTCATCATAGCCCCCCCCCATCCTTCTGCCCACTGCAATGCCAGGCTCTTTCCTGCGTCTGGCACCATGACCCATGCTGCGCAAGAGGCTAATGCGAGGGAGGTGCCCATTAGGATGTGCATAATCTCACTGCTACAACCACAACAGAAACTGTGCATATGTGGAAGAAGGGGGGCTGAGAGAGCGTGGCCTGGCTAAGGGGCACTGGGGCTGGAGCCGGCCCCACACTCGCCTCCCTTGTAGGTCTCAGCCTTTGCATTGCAAAATCACCCTTTTGGTGGCAATGGTGATCTCCCTCCCATCCGTTCCCACTTTGAACCCATGTTTGAGTGTGTGCAAGAGAGAAAAAGATGTGGCCAGGGTCAGACAGAGAGTCAGTGGCAGGGCTTCGCTCGGTGGTCTCTGACCCCTTTGGCCAGCTTTCCTTGGGTCATTGTGGGCGACTCTCCCCACCTTATAGAATCATAGTCTCTTTCTTCTCCCCAAAGGGCTGCGCTGTGCAGGAAAGGGACTGCCTCCATTGCCACACATTGTCCTCCTTGCTTTGAGAAGGCCAGTGACCCTGGTCTCCAGCCCTTAAGGCACAGTTTTATGCCACCTGCAGAGACTCTCTTCCCATCCTTTATCATGCACACAGTGCTATGGCATACAGTACACACTGCACATCAGTAGCAGTTTAGTCTCACTTTAATTGCCCTCGCTCTCTCCTGGTTCATCCTGGGATTTGTAGTGAAGGGGCCACTGCCACTCTCTGGTGCTCCCCTTCTTCCCCTTCCTCTGGAGTCCTGAAGTGGGGAGAGGGATTTATGTCCCCCATTTCTCTCCCCCCTCCAACTCCAGGCAGCTGCTTCCTCTGCCTGGTGGACGTGGTGCCGGTGAAGAACGAGGATGGGGCCGTCATCATGTTCATCCTGAACTTCGAGGTGGTGATGGATCGGGACCTGCTGACCAGTCCAGTCAAGAACACCAACCACTGGGTCTCCCCGGCCGCTTGGCTCCCCACAGGTGCGTAACATGGCTTCCTCCCCACCGTTGCCCCACTGGCTGGGTCATGAGGGAGCTCTCTAGGGGTGAGGAACGCCCCCCC
>NW_024839359.1:0-1161 GCF_019175285.1 Sceloporus undulatus
GAGACTATCCCATTGTGACTTCAGTCTGATGCTCTTTGCCTGAAGCATTGAGACTGTCCCATTGTGACTTCAGTCTGATGCTCTTTGCCTGAAGCATTGAGACTGTCCCATTCAGTCTGATGCTCTTTGCCTGAAGCATTGAGACTGTCCCATTGTGACTTCAGTCTGATGCTCTTTGCCTGAAGCATTGAGACTGTCCCATTGCGGTTTCCAAATCCTTCACCATTTTAGTCACCCTCCTTTGGACGTGCTCCAGTTTCTCAACATCCTTTTTGAATTGTGGGGCCTAGAACTGGACACAATATTCCAGGTGGGGCCTGACCAGAGCAGAATAGAGTGGCATTATTAGTTCCTTTGATCTAGTCAGTATACTTCTATTGATGCAGCCATAAATCGCATTGGCGTTTTTAACTGCCGCATCACCCTGTTGACTCATGATCAACTTGTGTCTACTTGATTCTTAGATCCCTTTCACACATAGTTTCATTCATCCAGGTGTCCCCCATCCTATATCTGTGCATTTCATTTTTCCGCCTTTAATGCAGTAACCTTACATTTCTCCGTGTTGAATTCCATTTTGTTAGATTTGGACCAGCTTCCTATTCTATTCAGGTCATTTTGAATCTTGATCCTGTCCTTTGGGGTATTAGCTACTCCTCTTAATTTGGTGTCATCTGCAAATTTGATAAGTATGGCCCCAATTCTGTCCTCCAAGTCATTGATAAAGATGTTGAATAGCACTGGGTCCTGGACAGAACGCCACTGGACACCCCACTGGTCACTTCTCTCCAGGATGAAAAGGAGTCATTCTTGAGTACCCTTTCGGTTCAGCCGGTCAACCAATTACAAATCCATGTAACAGTTTCCTTGTCGAGCTTGTTTCATGTTTTTGTTTTATATACTGTTTAATTTGGTTAACTGCTATTGGTGAATTACCAAGAGTGGCCACCAGATGGCGCTCCAGAATAGAAGTTGGTGAGAAGCCCAAAGAGGCTGCAGTGCCCTCAGTATCCACAAGAGGGCGGCATTGTATTAGGAATGTTCTTTATTGATAAAACCAAAGTCTATGGGGACTAATGTGATTTTTCCATTGGCTCCCCATTCCTGAGGGGGCGTGGCCTCCTTCCCTTTACCTGGACCTTCCTCCACTCCCATTGGCTG
>NW_024839360.1:0-1161 GCF_019175285.1 Sceloporus undulatus
ATGATCATCAGAAACCAATGCTGCTGATATTTATTGATATCTGTTTAAAGTTCTCTTTATGAGGGCCAATGTGGTTTGAGCATTGGACATGGACACTGGGAGACCGGGATTTGAATTTCCTCTTGGCCATGGAAACCCACAGTCTCTCAGCCTCAGGGGAAGGCAATGGCAAACTCCCTCTGAAGAAACCTGCCCAAATAACCCTATGATAGGTTTGCCTTAGGGTCACCATAAGTCAGAAATGATTGTCAGAATACAACAACAATTTTAGGTGATCCCAGCTTTTCAATTACAATTTCACCTGCTTTATGATCCTGTAACGTTCATTCTCTTTGCACTCTCTCTCTCTCTCTCTCTCTTGCATTTAGCAGGCCTTATCACACATGGGAGGTTTGCAGCTCAGATCCGCAGTCACTCCTGTTCTAGCAGTGCAAAGTGTGATGTTTTTTCACATCAGATCCAGAGTCACTCCTGTCTAGCAATGCGAATTCACGTTAAAACTTGATGTTTTAACACACCTGGTTGTCTTTCTTTCTGAACTGAGGGGGAAGCAGAGTCAGTTCTATTCCAAGCAAGTCACGTGATGTGGATTCAAGCAAAGGGGAGTGAGTGCACATTGTATTACCACACTGGAGGGTTCAACTATTTGAATTGGCACCCTTGGGCATGCTCAGTGGGGCGTTGGACGCTGTCCTCCTTCCCTGCCCCCTCCTTAGCTGTCATCCTTCATCAAGGTGAAGAAGCAGTCAGGGGATGATGGGATAGGTCGCTGGGGGTTGCTGGGGCCAGGATTGGGATGCAGGAGAAGGCAGATGATGGGATAGCTCGCTGGGGGTCCCTGGGGCCAGAATTGGGATGCAGGAGAAGGCAGGGGATGATGGGATAAGTTGCTGGGGGTTGCTGGGGCCAGGATTGGGATGCAGAAGGCAGAGGATGATGGGATAGGTTGCTGGGGGTCGCTGGGGCCAGGATTGGGAAGCAGAAGGCAGAGGATGATGGGATAGGTCTCTGGGGGTCTTTGGGGTCAGGATTGGGATGCAAGAGAAGGCAGGGGATGATGGGAATGATGGGATGGGTTGCAGGGTGGCAGAGGGGCGAGATGGCATGAAGTAAAAGGAGGGGGATGACGGAGCAGGAAGCCAAGGGGGGGTGACATCGGAG
>NW_024839361.1:0-1161 GCF_019175285.1 Sceloporus undulatus
CTGAATCTGCCCTATCCCTGGTAAAGTAGGTTTTAAAAACCTTTTGCCTTTTGCTTCAGATTTTGCATGAAAATCTGGATTAGTCCATAATGATGTGAGGCAGCTGTTTATCTATATGTCATGCTGTATCACTCAGTGCCACTCTCTCTTGTGCCACCACAACAAGGTGCCCAGCCATATGATCAACCTTGTTTCTGACATCAGAAGGAATGACTCATGCCAGTGCCAACAGTGCCAGGTGGCACATCATGTGTGTAGACAGTTGTTCAGCATCGCTGCAGAGTGCAGAGGTAATGGGGGGAATCCAGGACAGCTCTGAGGACAGAATATTCTGGAAGCAGCCGGCAGTATTCTGGCCAGTGTAGATGAGCCCTCTGTTAGTAATGATGAAGCCACATGGTCAAAGAACTGACTTCAATCATGAGCTTTCTGTTGACTCAGTGGCAGAATTCTGGTTTCCCCTACTGATTTTCTTTCTTTCCATCCATTACCTATGTCCTCCTCCTTTCTTTTCTCCTGTGATTGCTGTTTCTGCAACTCAAGGCTTTGGCAAGGTGGACTGCCACTGGAACACTTCAACAAAAATTAGAAATATAATTGTAGTTCCATCCCCATCCTTGAACAGGCCACACTGTTGGCCTCCGTTGCTGACGTTTGCTTTCCCCCCTTTTAGGTATACTTCATCAAGCAGGCTGTTCAACATCATGAGCCCAGCATGCCAGATCTGCCCCATGGTTTTCCAGTCAGCCAGAGCAAAGTCGGTATGAATCATCCTGTTTGAAAATGACCCAGTTCAGACAAAACTGGAGATGCTTTCTATTCTCCCCCCACCCAATTCTTCCGAGAACTGGTAAAGTTGTGGTTTATATCATGTGTCAGCAAAGGTAAACTAATTCCAAGGGATTCTTTTAATGGGGAGGAAGTGATGGCCAGCTTGCTGTCAGAAGAGAACATGAATCATGGAACTGACACTTGCAGGGCAGCCTCGTAAGGTGAGGTAATTA
Source organism: Sceloporus undulatus (assembly GCF_019175285.1). Taxonomy (NCBI): domain Eukaryota; kingdom Metazoa; phylum Chordata; class Lepidosauria; order Squamata; family Phrynosomatidae; genus Sceloporus; species Sceloporus undulatus. The sequence goes on from NW_024839361.1 coordinate 1,005, forward strand.
CTGAAATGCTCTCCCTGCTGATGGGATGTGAAGACAGTGAGAAATCAGAGAACTTTAATCTTTAATAACATTCTCCCCCTCCTCTTCCTCCAGTCTCAAAAAAAGCCTCCTCATCACTTTGGATTTTGTTCACAGGGAGAGAGCTTGAGGCGGGGGG
>NW_024839362.1:0-1161 GCF_019175285.1 Sceloporus undulatus
ACCTTGTACAAGTGTTAACACTGCTCCATTCCCTCAAATTACAGCAACTAGAAGAGATTATTATGACAGTGCTCATAATAATGAGTTCCCTCTCAGAGGTGGGGCCTCAGTGAGCAAGAAAATGAATTACAGTGTTAATGCAACATGGCAAGATATTTGGCTTATGCTGGGACTGGGAGGACATTACCCTGATCTTGGAGGAAAATGTCATTTTTGTTTTCCTTTTACTAAAGCAATAGACGTTCAAGAACATCATGTGTGTGTATGTGCCTTAAAGTCCCCTGTTGACTTATGGTGACTCTTTGACTTTCATAGGGTTTTCTTAAGCATATGTTAGAGCAATTTTTTTGCAGCGAACTGCTGAGTTATGTCCACTAGAGGGCACCTTGCACCTTCTTATATGAAAACTCATGTTCCCTAATATTGGTTTCAGTTCTTTTATATCCAGTAATATTGCACCTCTTTGAAGTGCTGCACATTCGCATATCTTTGTTCAGCTCCATGTTGTCTTTTTCATTCTCTCATTCTGATACCCAAAAAGCAGAATGTACTTAGCTGGTTGGGAAGGATCAGAACATGATTAGGTTTAGTAATCAGAAAATTCATTTAAACACGTATGCAGTGATACAGGCTGGGAAACAATTAAAGAGCACTTTTCAGACAACTGGGCTTGATGCTTCCTTCTCTCTTCTTTAGTAGACACATTAGTAGTTTTATTATTCCCTAATCCAAGCAGTACTGTGAGTAATACAAAGGGATGTACTGTAATTGGTTTTAGGAAGGGGTAAGGAGACCTGGTGCTCCAAAAATGATGCATACCTTGATATGGAGCTGTGCCCCTACCCCAGGTAAAAGAGAAATGATGTAGAATATTAAACCTTAATGATCTTAAGAGACATATATTTGGCTATTGAAGTTTAACAATCTTTGTCCAATTTGCAGTTTGTACAATCCAGAGACATAGTTGCTTTGATGCTCAGGTTGAACCACAGTCAATCTATGTTTCCTTCTGCCTTGACTAAATAATACCACATTATATTTTTGCCATTCCTCTCCTTAAAATGTGCTCAGCCCTTTCAGTTCCATCTTTTCTCAACCCTGTTTCACATCAATAGACACCTACCAAGTTGCTCCCCTTTCCTTAGGAGGGGTAGCCAATAC
>NW_024839363.1:0-1161 GCF_019175285.1 Sceloporus undulatus
GCCCAACGCCCTCCGCTTGGCCTCTGTGTCGGCCATCAGGTGGGCAGGGGTCCTTGGTGGTCCTGCACTTGGGTCACTTCCAGCAAGAGAGGCCCTAAAGCCGTGTCCAAAGAGGCCGAGATGAAGGTCCTGAGAAAAGGGACCAGGGTTAGGATTGGCTTGGCAAGAATCCCTGCAGCACTCAAAGACACAGAGAACAGCATCCTGCTGGTGACAAATGCAGGTGACAAATGTCTCCTTTGGGCTGATGCAGAGGTGGGCATCCCCTTCCTCCCTCTGCACCAAACAAAGCCCCCTGGACCTAGCATAGATTCACTGTAGCTCCCCTACACAACAGATACTCCATGCCTTCTTAGAGTGGAGGGGGATTAGGGGATGGGGACTTGGAGAGGGCCCTGGTTATGTCCCCGTAGCTAGATGTGAAATCAGTGCATCATAAATAAACAAACAAATAAATAAGCTGCTGAAACCTCCAGAGGTCCCCAGTGCTTTTCCCCATCATCAGCCCCTTTCCCAAGAAGGCTGCATCGGCACTTTGAAACTGCTTTAACCGCTCAGTGCTATGGAATCCTGGGGTTTTACCTTTGGACACTTAGCCTTTTCTGCCAGAGAGCTCTGATGCCACAACAAACTACAAATCCCAGGATTCAATAGAATGGAACCAGGAGAGTTAACACACTTTAGAACTGGATTATTTCTGTAGTGCAGATAGAGCCGGAGTCGGTTGTAAAAGGATAGAAGCACCCAATTCTTGTTTTATCCTGTTAAAAATGTTTTTGCTTTTTAAAATATAAGCAGTTTGTTTTTCTGTCTAATCTTTATTCTTCTTGTTTGTTTGTATGTTTGTTTGTTTCATTCTTGGTAATATGAGTTATTCTGGTCTGTCTCCTTCCTTCTTGCCTGAAAATCTACACTCGTCCCCCGGGTTACGAAATTAATTCGTTCCGGCGCCATTTTCGTAACCCGGAAGTCTTTCGTTAGCCGAATCCCCATAGGTGCTAATGGGGAAAAGCCGCGGCTCCGCCGCGGCTCCATTTAAAATAGCGCCGGCTTTTTTTCGCAACCCGGGGAAACCTTCGTAACCCGGAAATAATTAATTAAATGTTTTTTTTTCGTAACCCGAAAAATTCGTAACGCGGCGCGTTCGTATCCCGGGGTACC
>NW_024839364.1:0-1161 GCF_019175285.1 Sceloporus undulatus
CCACACTCCATTCCTAAGCACTGGAGTGTGGCTTTGGCGCGACCTCCGGACTCTTAGGACCCATGCATCATTTAAATAGCATACCTCCAAAGAGACCCGAAGCAGCTTTATTTTGGCAGTCTGTAACAGGCCTAAGTGACCCTCCAGATATTGCTGGACTGTGAGCTCAACCAAACCTAGCCTGCATAGCCAGTGAGATATGGAGTCTGGCAACAATTGGAGGGCTACACATTCCTGGCCCCCTTTCTAGGTCAAGGAAACAAGGAGATTTGGAGTCTGAATTGTTCATAAGGAGACAGCTCTGCAATCTGCAGCTAGAGGAGAGCTGGATTTTCTCAGCAATAATGCCTTGTTGTGAGCCATCCTTTTTCTAATGCAAAGTATTTCAGGATGGCTTGGTCTTGAAGGTGCAGTTACAATCCAGTAAAGTTACAAAAGGTCTGCTCCTGCTAGCAGTGAAAACCACAAGCATTAATATGCCCATATAATTAGTGTAAAATGTTGGACTCTCCTTGAGGAGAGGTGGGGACTGCCATTATAAGCATGTCTGCATTTCAGATTTTACCACTCCTCTGTATTAGCTGAAGCACATTTCAAGTGTCTTTTCTGACAAGGGGAAACCCAGTCCCTGTCTGGGAGTAAATGATGTCTTAGATTTCCCAGATCTTGCCTAGGCTGTGATGGGGCTACCACAATTATCTTATATATTACAAATGCCACTTCTTTTGCCATTATCAAATCTATCTTCATTGTAAAATCTGTATCAATATTGTAAACCTTAGAAAAGTTCCTGATAACTCTGAAGTTATTATGCAACTATAACAGAAGCCCTTCTGCTAACTTGTACTATTTGTAGGGACTCTAAAATTACAGCTCATAATATTTTGCCACCAAATGTACTTCACTGATGTATCTGTTCTTTGATGTAATATGAGATTGAACATTGCAGACCACAACTTCAATGACCTTTCTAGTCCTGAAATAATCATGACTTTCTGGACAGATAAGAGCAGACAGTTGGAACTGTGACACAGTTTTGGAAGATGAAGGGCAATCTTTTTGGTCTCTTTTCTACCTGTTTTTTTAAACAAATGTATGCTTTCCTTGATATAGCCAGATTTCCAGAAGGAAACATTACCTATTGCTTAGGCATTCAACAAA
>NW_024839365.1:0-479 GCF_019175285.1 Sceloporus undulatus
GGTGGTGTTGCCTTGGTCCATAAAATCTCTCTTTCCTTAACCAGGATCCCAGTCCGGAAAACAGATTACATCGAGTGTATTTACCTGTCCCTAAAGGCCAGAGACAGTCTGGGGATTCTGTTGGTCTACCGGCCACCCCGTGCGCTAACAGACTCCCTGGCCGAGCTGACACAGCTGGTCTCGGAACTGGTGTTGGAGTCCCCTAGGCTTCTTGTCCTGGTCGACCTCAACATCCTTTTCGAGGCCAGTGATGTTCCAACAGGTGCAGCTCGGGAGTTCATGACTACCATGGCAGCCATGGGCCTGTCTCAATTAGTCTCGGGGCCAACGCATTGCGCCGGTAATACTCTCGATGTGATTTTCAGTACAGACATGGAGGCTCCGTGGGTAGAGATTTCTAATATCTCTCCCCTGTCATGGACGGATCACTTCCTGGTCGAGGCTCGGATCAAGGCTTCTACCTTTATCCCCCCCGGGGG
>NW_024839365.1:579-1161 GCF_019175285.1 Sceloporus undulatus
CTGGTCAACATCTGGGATAGTAATCTTTCCAGGGCTATATACAGTATTGCTCCCAAGCATCCTTTCCGGCCTGCTTCCAATAAACAACCCTGGTATATGGAAGATCTCAGGGAAAGGAAGCGGGCTGTGCAACGACTAGAGCGCTACTGGCGAAGACATCAGCGCTTATCGGACAGGACACTCCTTCGCTCTCATTTGAAGGCTTACGGAGTGGCAATAGGTGCAGCGAAGAATTCGTTCTATGCTGCACGTATTGCGTCCGCAGAGTTGCGTCCGGCAGAGCTGTTCAGGGTTGTGAGGGAGCTAACTCAGCTCCCTCCCACCCTGAGCCCTATCTTGGAGTCATCTAAAGCCTGCTGCGACAATTTTAACAACTTCTTTGCGGATAAAATCTCTTGGATAAGGGCTGATCTCGACGCCAGCATTCATGCAGACCCTGTAAGAGAGGTGTCCGAAGCGCCCATGGCCCCTGTTATACTGGATCACTTTGAGTTTGTTAGTACCGAGGAAGTGGACAAGATCCTTCGAAGTGTCAGGAAGACGACTTGCTCCCTTGATCCCTGTCCCTCATGGCTGACAGCA
>NW_024839366.1:0-1161 GCF_019175285.1 Sceloporus undulatus
AGGCTATCATTCAGGTGTTCCTGTGTATGGAAATGGTCCTGCTGCGGGGGGCAGTATACCTTGGAGATTACAGAAAGGTTGGTCTCTCTCTCTCTTTCTATATATCTATATTATTTAAAAACCAGTATTATCCACATTTGATCAATCTCCTCTACTCTATCCATCAATTCATCCATTAATCCATCCATAAATCAATCCTACTATCTATCTATCTATCTATCTATCTATCTATCTATCTATCTACATCTACATATCTACATATCTTTCATGTACCTATAAATATATATTACTGGGGTTTTACATGTGAATTGATTATGTACATTTTTCCCAGTAACCCCTCCATTCCATGCCTCTATCTATCTATATATCTATCTTTCATTCGATTATCTATCTATCTATCTATCTATCTATCTATCAACATACATATCTTTCTCTACCTAATTCTGCCTGACTGCTTGCTTGCCTGACTGCCTGCCTGCCTGCCTACATGCCCACATGCCTGGTTATCTATCTGTAATTACCCCTACCTCCATCCATCCATCGATCCAGGTAACAATACATGTATCTATGTAGATATTAGGAGGATTTCAAATGTACACTGATTAAGTACATTTTTCCAAGCAACTCCTTCTTTTCCATGCATCTATCTATCTATCTATCTATCTATCTATCTATCTATATACATATCTTTCTCTACCTATTTCTGCCTGCTTGTTTGCTTGCTTGCTTGCTTACTTACTTGCTTACTTGCTTGCCTGCGTGCCTGCCTGCCTGCATGCCTGCCTCCCTGCCTGCCTGCCTGCCTGCCAGCTAGCTGTCCTGCCCGCCTGCCTGCCTACATGCATTCCTGCCCGTTTATTTGTCCTTATGCGTTATCTATAACTGTGTAGATATACAACTTTATGTATTTATCTATCACTTTAATTAACTATATAGTACGGAGACTACACCTGAATGGTTATTATGTACATTTATCCTAAGCACACCACCATTCATCCATTCCTTCATCCCTCAGTCTATCTAAAATTCCATCTATCTATCTATCTGTCTATCCATCCATCTATCTATCTATCTATTTTTCTATCCATCTATCCATCTATCTATTTATTAATCTATATATCTATCTATATGTCTATCTATCTAACAATCTATCTATCTATC
>NW_024839367.1:0-1161 GCF_019175285.1 Sceloporus undulatus
AAAGCCCTAAATGGCTTGGGCCCAGGGTATCTGGAGGACCGCCTCTCCCCGTACAATCCGTCCCGCACACTCAGATCATCAGGGCAGCAATTGTTAAGAGTTCCAGAGGGGAAATATATTTCCACTTCTAGGAGGGCCTTCTCCATCTCGGCCCCCAACCTCTGGAACTCGCTGCCCTTCGAGCTCCGCTCAGCCACCTTCCTAGCCCAATTTAAGAAGGGGCTAAAAACCTACTTATTCGAGCAGGCTTACCCCTGACCTCTGCCCCAGAATACCTTCCTCCTCCCCCTTTGGTCAGCACTGTTTTGCCGGCATGAATTTTATTATTTTTATTGAATTGTTTTAACCAATTTTGTATAGTTGCATTGTTGTATTGTTGTATATCTGTTGTGCACCGCTCTGATTCTAAGAAGGGCGGTATATAAATAAAATTTTTATTATTATTATTTTATAGTCCTTTCTCAACTCATATCCCAGTCCAAATCCTTCTTTGAGACCCCTTGCCTCTGGGCTTCCTGTTTCTTATCTGCTTTAATCCTAGCAACTCTGCTCAGTCCTCAACCTGCGTATAAATAAAATGCTATTCCTAGCCAAATGCTCCCTTCCTTCATGTAAATTGGATTGCAAACTGCTCTGTTCACAGAGAAAATGAGCTTTCTCAGTCATCACATTCATTCAGACAATCAGTACTAAAGGTTTCACTGCCATACATGAAATGAGATAGATAGCTGGAAACTAAAATTGGTGTGCACTGTCTCATTCAGTTCATTGGGACACTTTCATTTAAGAAGTGTAAGGAATGGTAATAATATCAGCACCTGATAGGAGAGGATTATGCATCTTTCCTTTGCCTGATGTTTCCTTTCATCCCTGTATCCCCCAACCTCCATTCTCTTACCTAAATATATCCACAAGATAGGCTTATCTCTGGTATTAGAGATAGGGAACAAAGTGAACATACAAGAAATTATCACCACCAACACTAGCAATTCTATTCTCCAAGCTCTGGTCATTATACAGCCAAACCATTAAAAGGCTTAGAAGAACCCCACAGTTTAGAAAAGTACAAAGGGAAACAAAATACCATAAGAAAACAAAAACAATGACCATGGACGATTTATATAACTTTAAAGTAGACAATGAAGACAATGAAATAGTTCA
>NW_024839368.1:0-1161 GCF_019175285.1 Sceloporus undulatus
AATTGAAAGAAGCTGAGGACAAAGGGGGAAATTGAGAGGGGGGGGGTAAACTGAGACAATGTAAAAGCAGCTGAGAAAGTGGGACAACAGAGGACCACCTCTGCCAAATCAGGAGAGTTGGAGGATACACCTTTGTAGAAGCCGGGAAATTGTCATGCACAGACTGGCCAGCTCTGGAAAAAGTCCATCTTGTTGGAGCCTGTAAAAAGGGATTGATGGAAGGCTGGCTAACACTGCCGCAGGAGCTACTAAATTAGTCAGTACAACTACCTGGCAACCTGAATTAGTTTCAGGCCCATTATCCCCAGTGAAAGTTTCTGGACAGAACCTCACCCCGCCTGACCATTACAGCCAAGCTGACTATGGCGCCTTACAGAGGGGCCTAAGCGGTGCCGTCATTGCGCCAGGAATACGCATGAGGGGCAGCGCTTCCAGACGCGCCTTGCCCCTCACGCGTATTCCGTACAGCAAGATGGCGGCAACCTATACAAATGGGTGTGGCCATCTTGACGTAACGGACACGCAGCGTCCGGACGTCTAAACCCGGAAGAGCCGTCGCGAGTGCGCGCTTTGGCACTTGCGGCGGCTCTTCCGAGTTGCCAGAAGGAGTGTGATTTCTGCACTCCTTTTTTGCAGCGCCGAGGAGTCGCACGGTTTGGCTGCTGCGGCTCCTCCACGCTGCAACCGGCAGCAGACCAAGACCGCCCCTTTTGGGCGGTCTGTAACGGGCCTTTGTCTGCTGACTCTCCCCTTTCAGCCTAGCTTTTACAAGGCTGCTTTCAACTGATCTTACCCAATACATTTGTGTCCAACCGTGGATCCTCCACCATTGATTACTTCTTGATCTCATATGAATTATTATCTGTAACGCCTAAATGCAAAATAGAATATAGAGTTGAAAGTGACCATCTACCTGTAACTCTGACATTAAAATGTGCTTCACAAGTTGATTTTGCAGAGCAGAGTGTCCCTCCAGAAGGCAAACTAGAATTGAGACCCAGCGGTATTAAGTGGTCCCCTAAGGTTGAAGGCAATCTAAAAACTTTCTTAAATTCTGAAAAATGTCTTTTCTTACAAAATTTAATGCTGGAAATAGAATCCCCAAATGATATATTTGAACCCTTTCAACAACTAAGTTTAACCATTAAAAATTTACTAACT
>NW_024839369.1:0-1161 GCF_019175285.1 Sceloporus undulatus
GGGCCAGGATGTGGGGCTCTTATCTACTGGACATGGACCTATCACAGATAAGAGCCAATGTCCCTTTTCCCAGTAGATAAGACCCCCACATCCTTTAGTTTGGGATTTATCAAAGCTGATCTAACAGGGTGGGCAGTGTTGGCCCTTCAGAGACATAGGTTTGAGCGCCTGCTGCAAGACCCTGCTGTCAACAGCAGCCTCAGCCAAGCCAAGCTGTCAAGCAAGTGATGCCTAACAAGTGTGTATGGTGGCTTGTAAGTGGCCACCCTGATGGTCTTTGCTATAAGACCTATGATGGCTAGAGATGCTCATGCACCAGGAGTCTTTGGCATGGGTGACTTGGTTTCTGGTGGTAACCTCTCAAGGTTTCATGGCAGGTAGTTATGTTGGGCCTGGCCCACCTGCTAGGCATGGAGATGGATGCCTTCTTGCCCATAGAACAGGGCTAAAAGGAAACAAAGTGGGGTGTCAGAGATATGAAAGCTGTTGCTCCTCTCTGGGTGGATTGGTCTCTAGCATGGTGTATGTTTTAAATTCTTTCCAGTGTCTGGGAGAATGAAGGAGAGGGCTGGGGGTATCTGATTCTGACCTCTGAGGAGACTAGATCTTGCCCTGAGGGTGGGGTCTAGGTCTGGCAGAATTGCCATGGAGTCAGTTGTAATAACATTGAGCTGCGAGTGTAAGAGCAGGACCCCAGGCTCAGACCCCCGATGTGTCAAAGGGACAGAATCAGGAGGGGCCCCAACCAGGCAAATGGTTTAGAGAAAGTCTCCCTTAGGTACTAAGATAGTCAGCACCCTCAGGACCAGGTATAAATCCCAGATGAGAAATGGTGTTGTGTGGGCCAGGCAAGCAACAAGTCCCCTGAGGGGTCCCTGACCATGGAGATGGGATGCCATCCCATCCTGACCCCTTGCCTGTGACACAACAGTGAGGTTAAAAGTGAATCTGTTTATGGCTGTGGTGGCCTAAGGCCCCAGCCCATGTCCTCCTGGAAGAATTTCAATAAGGAGAAAACTGAGGGTCCTGAAGGACCTCCATGCTAACTAATTTGTTTAGGGGTCGTTTCCACTGGGGTATAACTCGCGTTACGAAGCAAATCCAGGCAGTAGCATTCTCATTTGAAACCGATTTAAACCTAGAACGGTTCTAGAGCACCCC
>NW_024839370.1:0-369 GCF_019175285.1 Sceloporus undulatus
CCTGGCTTTCCTATGGCGCCGAGATCTAAGGCTGTATACCGGCTTGGGCTCAGATTCTCAATAGCCCCTCATAAATTACCTGCTGCCATGTCCTACGTGACCATCCGGCTCGTTCCTCATGGAACCTTTCCCCCCTCGTTCCAAGGTTGCTGCCTGTTTGGTGATGTATCTATCTATCTATCTATTCATCTGTCTGTTCTTCTATCCAGCTATCTGTCTGCTTGTCTGACTGTCTGTCGGTTTATCTATCCATCCATCCATCCATCCATCCATCCATCTATCTATCTATCTATCTATCTATCTATCTATCTATCCCTCCCTTTAACCATCTATCTATCCATCTATTTAACCATCTATCTACCCATCTAT
>NW_024839370.1:469-1161 GCF_019175285.1 Sceloporus undulatus
TCCATCCATCCATCCATCCATCCATCCATCTATCTATCTATCTATCCCTCCCTTTAACCATCTATCTATCCATCTATTTAACCATCTATCTACCCATCTATCTATCTGGCAGAAGACACCCTGAACACCTAACTGAAGGTGGATTCTGACACCTCCCTCTGCACCAAACAAAACCCCCCTGGACCTAGCACAGACTCACTGCAGCTCCCCTACACAACACTTACTCCATGCCTTGTGAGAGTAGCTGGGGATCAGGGGATGGGGAATTGGAAAGGGTCCTGACTATGGAGTTTATCGCACACGCGTTTGTAAATGATCCGAGGTCTGTATGGTAACGGAACGGAACGGATTTTATCGCACAGCCTCGTTACCGACACGTTTACAGTACGTACCCGTTCCGTTCCGTTCGCGTAAAATGTCCCCAACGATTTATTTCCGTCCTCCCTCTCCAGTAAACGTTATGAGAATGGAAAATCCCCCATGTGCGATATCCTACGCGTTCCAATTCCATCCCCGTCCAGTCCCTACAGTAACGATGGTCCATCATGACATCTTTCCTATACCTGGTCCCCTTGCAAGATGTTTTAACGACTTTCATCAGTGAAAATTATAGAACATGTAGACATGTTTGTATATGAAAAAAACAACAGGAAACTGTGTTTGATACCAGGTAACGATCTCGGGTAGGTATG
>NW_024839371.1:0-1161 GCF_019175285.1 Sceloporus undulatus
GCTGTGAGGGCAGCAATGGCTTCAGAGGCTGAAACTCTGCATGCACATTAGCAACCAAAGGCCCCTCCTGAGTATACGCAGGGATCGCAAAGCCCTTGCTGCTGCTGCTGCTGCTGCTTATTCCACTCTCGGCCTTTGGAAGAAGGGAAGGAGTTCGCCCTTCCTTCCTTCCTTCCTTCATTCCTTCCTTCCAGAATGGAGCCCAACCAGCGGAGCTGGACTCAGGAGAGAAAGACTGGGAAGGCTCTGCTTTGTACATATAGCTCTGTTTCTCTGAGTGTGAGTGTGAGTGTGAGTGTGTGTGTGTGTGTATGTGTGCCTCTGTTCTTATGACTGAGAATGGAGCTGAGGACTGAGGAGAGAAGAAAGTGTCAATTTTTTGCTAATTCACAACTTCTGGCCATCAATGAGTCCAGTGTGTTGAAAGAGCAAAGAACTTTATTAAGAACACATAGTGAGAAATTCAGCTTTCAAATCAGAGCTGCCCTCCCCAAGCCAAAGAATACATTAAATCCCTAAAACCAAAAACTCTAACCTCTTCCAAACCTAGTCCCCACCTCCAATTCCCACAGTCTACGCGTCATAGGTAAAAAGCCCCCTTTGCCATGCCCAGAAACTAGTCCTCTTTATGTTAATACCGACTACCAACTTTCTCCATCCAACATCCCACAAAATCCAAAAGCTATCATTCCCTTAACTATTCTGCCAGCTGCAACAAATCCCACCCCTCCATCTAGCTAACATATTCCACAACCCATAATCCCCAGCCAAGTTTATAAACTAAAGCAAAGAAATATACTAATAGCAATTAAAACCAAAACTTAACAAAATATAACTTTAAAATTTAAATAGACATATTGACAGACAAACCTAACACACAAAATCACAAGGGCCTTTTCTTATTATCAGTGGATTGAAAATGTATTCTTTGTATTACTTCTTGAGAAAAATAATGTCATTTCACTTCTGGGATTTGTGTGGCTTCTCTCCAGTGTGGACTCTATGATGTCTCACTAGGTTTGGCCTCTGAGAAAAACATTTCCCACAATGTTGGCATTTGTATGGCTTTGCTCCTGTGTGGACTCTCTGATGTATCACTAGGTAAGATTTCGATGAAAAACATTTCCCACACTGCTGGCATTTGTATGGCTTCTCTCTTGT
>NW_024839372.1:0-675 GCF_019175285.1 Sceloporus undulatus
CTGGACTCTTAGGATGCATGCATCATTGAAACACCATACCTCCACTGTGACTTGAAGCAGCTTTATTTTGGCTGTCTGTAACAGGCCAATGTCATCATGGGCTGCATGCACACTGCAGGAATAATCCAGTTTGACACCACTTTAACTGACATGGCTCAATGCTATGGACTTCTGGGCATTGTAGTTTGTTGTGGCACCAGAGCTCTCTGATAGAGGCTAAATGTCTCACAAAATTACAGTTCCCAGGATTCCATAGTATTGAGTCATGACAGTTAAAGTATAGTGTCAAATTGGATTATTTCTGCAGTGCGGATGCAGCCATAATAGGACTATTTTACAGTTGACAGTGCCTTCATTGGGTTGAACAAAATGCCACAAAAGATGTACATGTTTTTGAGTTTTGCTGAACTTGGTCAGACTAGGTTGTACAAAAGTAGGTGCAGAAAGAATAAAATAAAGCAATAATTAAACATTTTCAGTACATGATCTTATATCAATTAATAAAGGTTTCTCAACAAGATCGGATCAATCCTCAAACAGTAAGCTGTATCCTCTGAAACAGGGGTAGGCAACCCTTTTGAGCTGGGGGCCGGGTTGCTGTCCCTCAGACAACTGGGGGGCCGAAGCCAAAAATAAATAATTAAATAATTTTTTAAAAAATTAAAGAAATAAATA
>NW_024839372.1:775-1161 GCF_019175285.1 Sceloporus undulatus
TGGAGGACACGCAAAAAAAATTTGCTGATTTTTAAAAAAATGTTAAGATAAATGCATGTTTCTGAGGCTTCTATAGACAATTGTCCCACCATGCCCTTCGCGTGAGATGCCAAAGGCCCCGGCGGCAATCGGCGGCAGGACCAGGCTGGGGTTGGTCCCAAGGCCTTGCCGGGCCACATCCGGCCCGCGGGCCGCAGGTTGCCTACCCCTGCTCTGAAACAATACTTACTTAGTTTTTGAGGGTGCTGTAACCTTCATGTAAAAATTAATAAATAAAATCTTTCAGTATTACAAGCAGTGGAGCTCCCACTGGAATAAACTGAACATTTAGGCAGACATTGTATGTCTCAAAAGTCCTTGGCTGCCTTTCTTTGGTATTGTGATTT
>NW_024839373.1:0-1161 GCF_019175285.1 Sceloporus undulatus
ACCAGTCCAGGTTAGGTGGGCGGGGGGGGGGGGGGGGGTTGCCTTGGTACATAAGAACACCTTGTCTCTCACCTGGAACCACATCCGTCAAACTTCCTTTAGCGAGTGTATTTACTTGACCCTGAAGGCCAGAGACAGTCTAGGGATTTTGTTGGTGTATTGGCCACCCCGTGCGCTAACAGACTCCCTTAACGAGCTGACACAGCTGGTCGCGGAGCTGATGCTGGAAACACCCAGGCTACTTGTCCTGGGTGATTTCAACATCCCCTTCGTGGCCAACTATATTCCATCCGGTGCGGCTCGGGAATTCATGAATACCATGGCGGCCATGGGCCTGTCTCAATTAGTCTCGTGTCCTACGCATTCTGCGGGTAATACACTCGATTTGGTCTTTTGTTCGGATGCGGAAAATCCGTGGGCGGAAATAACTAATATTTCCGCCCTGTCATGGACGGATCATTTCCTGGTGGAGGTGAAAATCAAGGCTCCTACCCAGATCCCCCCCGGGGGTGGTGGACCAATTAGAATGGTCCACCCTCGAAGGCTGATGGAACCCAAAAGGTTCCAGGAAGCCCTAGAGGGTCACATGGTTGGAAATGACGGCGACTCTGTTGATGCCCTGACTGGTATCTGGGATACCGGTCTTTCCAGGGCTATACACAAGATCGCTCCCAAGCGCCCTCTCAGGCCTGCTTCCAAGCGAAAGCTCTGGTATACGGAAGATCTCCGGACGAGGAAGCGGGTTCTGCGACGGCTAGAGCATCGCTGGCAGAAACACCTTCGCTTAGCCGACAAGACTCTCCTAGACCGCCTTTTGGAGGACTACGGAGAGGCAATACAAGCAGCTAAGAACTTGTTCTATGATGCTCGTATCGCGTCCGCGGAGTCGCGTCCAGCAGAGTTGTTCAGGGTAGTCAGGGAGCTAACTCAGCTCCCTTCTGCCCCGAATCAGATCCTTGAACCTTCTAAGGCCTGCTGTGACCAATTTAACAACTTCTTCGCAGATAAAACCTCTCGGATAAGCGAAGGTCTTAACGCTGGCATTAGGGCAGAACCCAGAGCAGAGGTGTCCAGAGCCTCCGTGGACTCTATTAAACTGGATCAGCTTGAGTTGGTTAGTACCGATGATGTGGACAAGATCCTTGGAAGTGTTCGGAAGAC
>NW_024839374.1:0-1161 GCF_019175285.1 Sceloporus undulatus
GTTACTTTACAGTTGCGGGGAAAAGACAAATCCTCCTGCAAAATTCTGCCTATCATAAAGGGTGGTGTCCAGTAGATGACAGTCCCGAAATCTGTGTTGGTTTGCAAATCTGCTGTGAGGTCTGAGCAGAAGTGACTGTAATGCAGCCTTCTCCAGCTCAACACTTTGGTTGGGGATTGTGGGAGTTAAGCATCCAAAACATCCGGGTTGTGGAAGATTGCTTTAGGACTTTCAGACTTCGTGGAGAGGGACTCCCTACTTAGCCCGTTCATTTTATGTTTTCTGCATCTGCAAATTTCTTTTTCCTTCTTTCTTTCTTTCTTTCTTTCTTTCACAGGCCGTGGTGGTGGCTCAGGGCGGTGGGCAACTTTGGGTGTTTGGCGGGGAGTTTGCTTCTCCGGACGGGGAACAGTTTTACCATTACAAAGATCTGTGGGTCTTGCATTTGGCTAACAAGACCTGGGAGCAAATCAAGTAAGTGCATCATTCTGTATCCATTTGAACTAGTGCATTCCATGTCCATGCAGCGTTGATTTTGTTCCGAGTTCTAGCCCAAACTTTAAAAGGCTTATCCTAAATGCTGGACCTATTTTTGAGGGGTAAGATCCAGCACCTTTGGGCTCAAACCAGAAGGATTTCACCACTGCATGTAGGCCATAGGCCACCACTGGTTTTGGAAACACAAGGAATCCTGGGTATCACCATTGCCTCAGATATACTGCTCCAAACACTCTCTGGTCTTGCCTAAGTTTGGAAGATAAGAAAGTCATTTCTGAATTATGGTAGCCCTAAAGTGAAGCTATTAATGGGGTTTTCTTGGCAAGATATGTTCAGAGGGGGTTTGCCTTTGCCTTTCTCTGAGGCTGAAAGCATATGACTTGCCCAGCGTCACCCAGTGGGTTCCATGGCTGAACTGGTCTCCAGAGTCATAGTCCAACACTCAGACCACTACACAACCCTGGCTCTGACCTCTTTCCTATGCTCCTATCAAATGTGCTTTCTCCATTTTTCTAGAGAGAAAGACCTTACCTGGAAATTTTAAAGTTTAAGGATCTTATGGGGGAGAGAACAGTTTTTCAAACCTCCTGGTCTTCACCCGCTTCTCTTTCTTTCTGTTATATACTGGGCCCAATTTTTGCTCAGTTTTTAAAACTCTTTTGG
>NW_024839375.1:0-1161 GCF_019175285.1 Sceloporus undulatus
TAGCTGGGTTTGCACTGTGTGTGAGAGACAGAGAAAACCTTGTTATAGTGGACACTAGAACTAAACCAACATCAGATTAAGGAGACACTGGTTTAAATCCCATTGTTAATCTCAACAAGAATAGACCTGTTAAGGCAATTGTTTTTAACTGCTGTCAGGTTGACTTTGATTTATGGCAACACCATGAATGTGAGTCTTCCTAGTCAACCTGTCCAAAACTGCCTTGCTCAGCTCTTGCAGACTTGATAGAGTCTCTCAATGTGTAATGTAGTGTTCTTCTTTTCCTACAGCTGTCTACCTTACCAGGCATTATTGTCTCTTCTAGTTTTCTCATGATATAGTCAAAGTACAACAGTCTCATCTTAGTCATCTTAATTGGGTTCTAGGGAGTGTTCAGGCTTGATTTGCTCTAATACCCTTTTATTTGTCTTTTTAGTCCACGGTACCTATATCACTGTTCTCCAGTTCCACATTTCAGATGAGTTGATTTTGTTCCTATCAGCTCTCTCCACTCTTGAACTTTCATAACTATATATAGAAATTGGACATTAAAGCAACTGGATGTACTTATATGTTGATCAATTCAACTATTGATTCTAAAAGTCTATTCCAGTTGGGATTAACTGAAAGTATTTAGTCTAATGTTTGCAAAAGGCAGGTGCAAAAAAAGGAGGATGGAAACAATTACAATAAGAAGGTTGTCATTTTAAGGGATGCTTTCCACCTTTTAGCTTTCCACTTATATTCTTTTCCTTAAAAACAGAAGAACAAAAATTGAAATCACATATATTTGCAACCTATCTAGTCAGAAAATTCCCCCCCCCCTTCAATTCACAGGGTCTTTGCCTCCCACACCTCAGCCACCTCTTCCTGGGCTGATAGCTTCTTTGTGTGAGTAGTTTAATAAATAAATCACTGGTAATAAGTAAACAAGATGAGACACATTATGCATCAAAAAAGAGTGAGCGCTAAGTGGATTTATGGTGCAGTCAGAGCAAGATGTTTTACCTTGCCACAACAACAAGGAAATGTGTTTGCAATAATTCATAGAATGTAGTATAGAGTTTTATAGAGGTTTGTTTTATTATATACAATATTTTATGGGAAGGGAGGGAAGCATCTCTCTGTGTTATGGCTCACATTAATTTCACATCGTGGATG
>NW_024839376.1:0-1161 GCF_019175285.1 Sceloporus undulatus
GAGAAGTAAGGAAGCAAGGAGGGAGGAAGGGAAAGTAGCAAGGTAAGAGAAGCATAAAGGGACTGCTGAAGTGGGGAAGGGAGCATCTGGGACCTGATCCAGAAATCCACTTCCCAGAACACATTATTGGAGCCTGCCATATGGGTAGATTACAACAATAAAATACACTGAGGTTACAATAAAAGAATAAATCCCTATGCCCACCCTCCGATCCCAGTACTAAAACTGGATTAAAAATGACAGTATAAAAACAGGAAAACAGGAAAAACATTTGATTCAAATTGCAGAGGCTATAGGTGAAGTGTCCAGTGACTCTGTGAATAAGATCATACTGGATCATTTTGAATCTGTGAGTACCGAGGATGTGGACAAGCTCCTTGGAAGTGTGAGGAAGACAACTTGCCCTCTCAAGCCTTGCCTTTCATGGCTGGCCATTCAAGGAGGAGATGCATTAGGACTCACTTGAGATATATCTTAAATGCATCTCTTAGGGAAGGCTATTTTCTATCTTGCTTAAAAGAAGCAGTGGTATGGCCGCTTCTGAAAAGCCCCTCCCTAGATCACTTGGACATTAGCAATTACAGACCAGTCTCCCATCTTCCATTTGTAAAAAGGGTGATTGAGAGGATAGTTGCTCTTCAACTCCAAGCAGTCTTGGAAGAATCAGATTATCTAGACCCATTTCAAACTGGCTTCAGGATGGGATACAGAGTCAAGATTGCTAGGCTCACCTTAGATCAACTCCACTTGAGTATTTGATAGGGGAAGTGCGACCCTGTTGATGCTTTTGGATCTCTCAATGGCTTTGGATACTATTGACCATGGCATCCTTCTGGAACGCCTGAGGGAATTGGGGATCGGGGGCAATGCATTGCTATGGTTCCAGTCCTATTTCTCAAGCAGATTCCAGATGGAGATGCTTGGGGACAGTTGCTATCTAAAAGGGAGCTTAAATCCGGTGTTCCCCAGGGCGCCATCCTATCCCCAATGCTATTCAACATCCACATGAAACCGCCAAGGGAGTTCATCCAGAGGCGTGGGGCGGGGTGCTGTCAGTATATCCTTTTGTTGCTGCTACAGACTGCAAGTGAGAGGCAATTAAAGGTAACTTTGTAAAGCTACTTTAGAAGCCATTGGAGACTGTAAGAGAATTGGGACAGA
>NW_024839377.1:0-1161 GCF_019175285.1 Sceloporus undulatus
CTCCGGGTGAATGCTTTAAGGGGGGGAAGTGAACAGAACTTGAATCAGCTGTTTTCAAGGAGTGTTGAGCAAGAAGCTGAATACTTTCAAGTTTGATCAGATATCTTGAAATGTGTCACACCATGTTTCCATTGTGCTTGATTTGGAAAGGAGGAATGAACTTTTATGGTAGAAATTTATCCAGGTGGATCTTTTCTGAACAGTTTCAGAATTTGTTGAAGAGCACTTGATGAATGCGACCGCCATAATGCTTAAACCATTTCAATCTGACCTTCCTGATGTTTAGTTATAAGCACAAGTTTGCCAGCAGATCTCATCAGATTGTTTATCCTTCATCAGTGGCTTAAGATGTATGAAATGTTAAGACAGAGAAATGTTGGCCAAATCACCCAGAGCTGTTTTTCCAAAAGAAAACTGGTGTAAGCAAATATTTGTTTTAAGCATATTTATTGTTGATTTGGCATTGGCTCACATAAATGTTTTGTAAAGGGCAGCACTGTTTTTAAATTGCATTTGTCTCTACCATCACTTAAGTCTGAGAGTCGTCTTAAAGTAGGAAATCACCAGATAGCAGCCAAATCTGGCCTTTTGAGCCCTTTCTCATCCAACTGCAAACCCATAATTGAAAACAAAGGTTTACAAGTATTGCAGTTTGGCAGTAGACTATCTTTGGAAAAAAGAAAGATGAGATATTGGGGTGTATGTGGTCTGCAATCTGGCTACAAATGAGATATTTTTATGGGCTGCAAAGAAAACTTGAGAACTGATTGCTTTAGTAATCCTTATCATAATGAAGGGACAGCTCACATTTCCAAAGACTTTATTATGATATTTAAGAAATTCCAGCTTGTTTTGGGCTAGGTAAATCAATATGGTGTGATTAAAGTTCACAGATTATTTGGTTATTAATTTCCATTTAGCAACAATGGCTGTACGGTAGGCCATTTGTATCTACTGGGGATTTGTTCCAGTACCTCCCATGAATAACAAAATCTACAGATGCTCAGGTCCCATTAAATACAAGTGGCATACCAAAACTGTGTCCCTTATATAAAATGGCAAAACCAAGGTTTGCTTTTTGGATTTTACATATTTAAAAAAAATTCAAGCTGTGGATGGTTGAAGCCATAGAGAAAGAATCCATGGATACAGAGGGACAAC
>NW_024839378.1:0-1161 GCF_019175285.1 Sceloporus undulatus
CGGTTTCCACACCGGGTTATTTCTGAATGTGAATGGGCCCTAAGTTACCTATGTGTGATTTCTTTTGCAGACTGTGGGCCATCTTGTTGCTGCAGTGCTAAAAGAAAATGTTTTGTCAGACAAGATAAGCCAGACCACCAACCAGGTTTGTTCATTTTCCCTTTACCTTTTCTTTCCTGGCTCACCTTGTGTAATGTGATATGATTAAAATGCAATTCTGGCTGAAGGGCAATGCTCCATAAGAGGAAAAAAGCAAAATGCAGTACAGTGGGTTCTTGGTATTCTCTGGTATTTGGTTCTAGGACACACACACTCTCCTGTGGATACCAAAATCTGTGGATGTTCAGGTCCTGTTATGTACAATGGGGTAGTAAATTGGTGCCCCATACTAAAAAATGGCAAAATCAGGGTCCAGATGTCCAGATGTGTTGGGTCCCTCCCAAAGCTCCACTATATGTGGCACAAATGATATTTCTAGTGGTAATTTTGCATTTCAAAAGGTACAGGATTTATTTATTTATTTATTTAACATGCCACCTTTCTATTAGCATGGGACTGAAGGTGGCTCGCAAAAGGCTAAAACAAGATAAGCTAAAAAGCTAATAATAAAAAATTAAAGCTCAATTGGACAATTTAAATAATTAATGAGCTTTTTTTTAAAGCTAGGCTGTTTTCCAATGCTGGTTGGTACCTGGAATCTGAAGACTGGCCCTGAGTCTTCCAATATCTGGCCAGTCATAATATGTTTAAAACATTCCTTTGCTATTTTATGGATAACTTATACAGCTTGATTCTCACTTATCTGGAATTCCAAAACTGAAATACCACATGGGTAGCTGAGATAGTGGCACTTTTGCTTTCTGATGGTTCATTGTAGACAGGATTTGTTTCATGCATATAATTATTAAAAATATTATGTATAAAATTATCTTCAGGCTTTGTGTGTAAGGTGTATACGAAACATAAATAAATTTCATATTTAGCCTTGGGTCCGTTCCCCAAGATGTCTCTTTATGTATATGCAAATATTCCAAAATCCAATAAAAATAAAAATAGAAATAAAAAAAATCCAAATCCAAAGCATTTCTGGCCCCAGATAAATGATTCTCAATCTGTAATCAATTAATGCCTCAACATTAGGAGGAACTTCCTGACAGTAAG
>NW_024839379.1:0-1161 GCF_019175285.1 Sceloporus undulatus
AGTTTAAATCTGACATTCCTCAGGCATCATCCTGTCTCCAGTGCTGTTTAACATCTACATGAAACCGCCTGGAGAGATCATCCAGAGGCATGGAGTGGGATGCTATCAGTACACTCATGACACCCAACTATACCTTTTCATCCCCCAAACCTCAGCGTCAACTAAGGAAGGAATCTCCCCTCTGAATAAATGTCTTGGGGCAGTAATGTGCTGGATGAGGAAAAACAGATTTAAACTGAATCCAGATAAGACAGAGGTGCTTGTTGTTGGAGGTCCTAAGCCAGGTATGGAGATTTGTCAAGTAGTCCTGTATGGGGTCACACTTCCCTTAAAGGGCTGTGTTCACAGTTTGGAGGTACTCCTGGATCCGTTGCTCCAGAGGTCAGATCAGATAGATGCGATGGCCAGGAGTGCCTATTATTAGCTTAGGTAGATACGCCAACTGTGTCCTTCCTGGAACCTGAAGACCCGAAAACTATGATACACTTGCTGGTAACTTCCCGTCTTGACTTCTGTAATGCGGTCTAGAAAGGGCTACCCTTGCACCAAGTCCGAAAACTTCAATATGGCTGCCAGAGTAGTCACTGGAAGATCTAGAGGTGATCATATTAAACCTATACTAAAGTCTCTTCACTGGTTGCCTGTTACAGTACTTTCTGGGTACAGTACATGATGTTGGTTATAACCTTTAAAGCCCTTCAGGGCTTGGGTGCAGCTTTCTCACAGGATCTTCTTCTCCCATAAAATCTGCCCTAGACATTGAGGTCCTCTAGTAAAAACTTATTACAGCCAGCAAAAACTAGGCTGGCTGCATTTACCCAGAGGACCTTCTCTTCTGTTGCTCCCAATTTAGGGAATAGCCGGCTGGAAGAGATCCAATATTTCACAAGTCTTGAAATGTTTACAAAAGCATTCAAGATGTATCTCTTCCGGCAGGCCTTTCCAGATTAACATTCCAGCAATCTCCTATTAATTTAATTAATCCTATTGATTTAATTAGTTGTCCAACAATTGCTCTAACTGCCTCTGCCCTATTTTTAATAATTGTTTTAATAATAATAACAAAGTACTTTTTTTGACGGTATTTGAAACCTGAAAAAATACATGAAACATCTAAGAATAGTTTGGATAGGTGCTGGATGTGCGGAAATGAAAAAGGCA
>NW_024839380.1:0-1161 GCF_019175285.1 Sceloporus undulatus
AAAAATTGGAATCTGGGGGTCTTGCGATGGAATTCAGGACTGGGTAGTCACACCAGACCCATTCACACTGAGATCGAATAGAGCCCCAATCCAGGATATCGCCAATCCCCTTATCAGTGCACTGGCCAACACGCTCCAAAAAGAGGAGCCAGTACACATTCAGTTCGGCAGCTCGCGCATTCACGTGAGTGCGGATTGGGCCATTCGAATGTTGGTATGATGGTATTGTGCGAAATAACGCGAATTTGAACCACTCAGTGCGCAAAACCCCCAGTTCCACACTCATCTGATAAGGGCCTATGATTCTCCTTTAAGTGCCATGGCAATATCCTATAGCTTCCTGGAATCCTGGAATTTGCAGTTTATGGAGGGGCATTTAGCATTCTCAGCCAGGGAACTCTTAGACCCCACTAAACTACAAACCTCAGAATTCCACAGGAGGCGAGCACAGGAGTTAAAATGGAATAACAGCACTGTGTGATGTTGACCAGGAGGAAGCTCTCTGGAGTTCAATGGAATCTGCTCTCAGATAAGGAAATTGTAAGATTGCAGCCTGACAGTGCAATTCTATATGTGACTACTCAGAAGTTATCTCTTCATTGCATAATCCTGTAGACATATACTTCAAAATAAGCCTTGTTGGTTTCAGCAGCCCTTATTCACAGATAGCTGGGTTTAGGGCTCCTAAACTGTCTTGATTGTTAATTCCTCTGTGGAAATGTAATAGCAATTAGAAGTAGTAGTAGTAGTAGTAGTAGTAGTAGTATCCCACTTCATAAAATTGGGACTAAAAGCAGTTTACAGTTTAAAAAGCAGTACTGTTAAAAACATACAAAAAGTGAACATGAAAATAGAACCAAACTGATTCACAGTATAAAAACAATTCAAATCTCTGGTTAAAAGAATAAAATGCAATTAAAAAGATGAAAAGTGATTAAAAACAGTTCATTTTTGAACTTCAGCTTAATCCATACCAACAGCCAGGTATACTGGGAACTGAAGTCCCAAATATACGGTCGACCAAAGCTTGAGGATCATTGCTTTAAAGGTCTCTAGCAAAGAAATCCAAGTCTCTCAGCAAACTACAAATCCAAGGATTCTGTTGCATGGAACCAGGATAGTTGAAATGAGATCAGTTATAACTTTGCAATGCAATAATTG
>NW_024839381.1:0-1160 GCF_019175285.1 Sceloporus undulatus
TGGAAGAAGATTAACCATCCATTATGAAGCCAAGCCCTCCCTCCAGTCCATCTGCCTTGGTCCAGGCCTTGGAGGTAGGGAGGAACTGCTGGACCTCTTACCCTTTCCCTCCACCACTCCCTTCTCCTTCTGTGTCATGTCTTTTTAGATTGTAAGCCTGGGGCAGGGAACCGTCTAATTAAACAGACTGTATGTACAGCGCTGTGTAAATTTACAGCGCTTCATAAATAAAGGTTAATAATAATAATAATAATAATAATAATAATAATAATAATAATAAGACAAGTGCCACATGGTGTGGATAACTCATGTCTCTCAGCTGTTTGGACAGTAAGTCAGATTCCACTCTAAAATCCTCTTCGAGGTTGTTCTCATTGGCTGATACTCTGGTTCCCGAATCGAATCCAAGGTGAGGCGTTCCTATTAGAAACCGGATTAACTCTAGAACAGTTCTAGAACAACGTGCAATCGTCCCCACTAAAAATTGAATCGTAAAGCGGTTTATAAATTTGATTCGTGTTATCGTCATTTAACGCGGGTTAAAAAAATAGATAGGGTCGAACCTACATTTTTTCCTTGAATTGGGATAGGAATCGGAGCATTGAAATAGGAACGACAGCCTTTGAAATCGGGTTAGCTGGATGGGAGGAGCGAAGCGCAATGGGCTGGCTTGGGGAGGAGTCGCCTTTTCTGTCCCCATCCGTCGTGGCTGTTGCCATTTTTGTTTCCCTCACCCCTTTGTCCGCTGTGGTCTTTCAATAAGAGATAGGGATTTTTTTATTTTTTATTTTAATGGTTTACAGGCGCTTAATCTCTTCAGCGCTTTAAGCGCCTGAAGTCCCGACTGCTCAAGCACCTGCATCTGCCAAAGGACTACAAGGCTTCCCCCGGTGGATTGCAACCTCCCCTCTGTGTGGGGAGAGCCCATTTCTAACGGAGGAGAGGCAGGAAGAGAAGCCTCCTCTCGAAGAGGCATTCCCTGCCCGCTTGGGCTCTGATCTCGCCCAAGCAGGGAAGGGAAGCCTCCACGTGAGGAGGCATCTGATCTCACCCAGGCAGGGAAGGGCTCTTATCAAATGGGGGGGGGAGGGATAGAGTCTTTCCTCCATCTCTCTTTCTCAAATCTGCCTTCTCCTCCAACCCTGGAAAGAGAATCTTTG
>NW_024839382.1:0-1160 GCF_019175285.1 Sceloporus undulatus
GGGTGCCTGGCTGCCCCTGGGAAGACCCTCATCCCACCTTCATCCCAAAGGGCAGCATCCCTGACAGAGAGCCGTTCCCAGAAGCAGAAGCTTCTCCCAGGACACAAGGGCAAACTGCTCCACTCAAAGCATGGAAACAGTCCCAGGGAAGAAGATGCTCCTCTCCCAGGCAAAGAGTCATAGGCTTCTAGGAAGGGAACCCAAAGGTCATCCAGTCCAACCCTCTCCCAGCCAGGAAGGCCCAAATCCCTCCCATAGAAGCCCTTCCTGATGCAACAAAGGGGCCAAAGAGAACCCTTCCGTAGACTGTCCTGCAACCAGCTCCCAGATCCAGTATGTGGTCAGAAGGGCTGCCAGATCCAGAGAAACAACTACTCAAAGGGAAGGTATTTTACAATACGTCAAAGAAGTCACAGAAAGAATAGGGAAACTGGTGAAGAAACCCAACCTCCAAATGGTCTACAAACCGACCAAGGAAACGCAGCCAATGCTGGGCTCAGCGAAGGACAGGAGGGACCTCTCACGGCCGCAGGAGTTGAGCGCATACGGTGCAGCTGCGGACAAGTCTCCATAGGGACCACCAAACGCAGCGTTCAAACATGAATCGAGGAAGATGAGAGACACTGCAGACTGGGAAAACCAGCAGAAGAAGAACCCATTATAAACAGTCCTGGGCCTAAAAGACTGGGATTCTGGACCATGGCAACCAATTTCAGGACAGAATGCAGAGGAAGCCATTGAAATCCACAAAGACCTGGAGAACTTCCACAGGAAAGAAGAAACCTTGAAGTAAACAAAGGCCCAAAACACATTGAGATTGCTGAACTGCGTTGGCTGAATGCTAGGGAATTCTGGGAAGTGTAGTTTTGTGAGACATTTAGCCCTCTGTATCAGAGACCTCTGGGACCAGAAGAAACGACACTTCCCAGGATTCCCTAGCATTGAGCCAGCGCAGTTAAAGCAGGTCTCAGACTGGATTACTTCTGGCAGTGTGTTTTGGACCAAGGTTTGGCCACCAGTCCTGAAAAACACCAAAATCCAGACCCTTTAAATGGAAATGAAGCCACCCAGAATCAGGGGATTCCCAGAAGACAAGGGATCCTTAACTCAATAGAGATTCTGAATGAACATGGAAGTCCCTTTCCCATAAAGAACAGTCT
>NW_024839383.1:0-1160 GCF_019175285.1 Sceloporus undulatus
CATTAACCAAGTCATAATCTTCAGTCTCTCCATCAGAAGTGAGAAATCATGAAAAATTGGAAAACATTAAACCTCTCATTATTAGGAAGGATATCTGCAGTTAAAATGTTGGTGATGCCTAAGTTGTTATTCCTCTTCCAATGTATACTTACTATTAAAAATGAGAAAATCTTCAAAGATTGGCAGAAGCAATTGGCGGAATTTGTATGGGCAGGGAAAAAACCCAGAATTAGAATTAAAATATTATATGATGCCAAAGAAAGAGGTGGTTTTGCCCTCCCAAATATAAAGTTATATTTTGAAGCTTGTGCCATAGCATATCTGAAGGAGTGGATTACTCTAGAAAATCGTAAATTACTAAAGCTTGAAAGTACAAACATTAGGTTTGGATGGCACGGGTTTCTGTTCTATGGGAAAATAAAAGCTAACAAAAGCTTTAATGATCATTATATCCGTGCCTCAATATTCCGTGTGTGGAATAAATATAAAAAACGAATCTCTCCTAAATACCCTGGGTGGCTATCACCACATGAGGCCCTATATTGTTATGACCCAAAGAAAAACCAGACATGGATAAGATATAAAGATTTGTTAAATAAAAATGGGTCTATAAAAACTCAAGAAACGTTAAAACAGGAAGGTTGGGACATAGGCTGGTTTTTATACAGGCAATTAAGCTGCAGATATAAGGAGGATAAGAAACAGGTTGGCTTCTCTAGCTCCAAGAGTGATATGGAAGACATCATCTGGAAATCTGAGCCAAAAATAATCTCAAAAATTTATAAAAAGCTCTTGGAATGGTTTACAGAAGAGGAAATTGTTAAAGACTCAATGATTAAATGGGCTCAAAATTGTGGGAGATCTATTGATTTGGGTCAGTGGGAGAAGGCATGGACAAAAAGAATGAGCTACTCAAGATCACAATATATAAAGGAGAATTATTATAAGATTCTATATAGATGGCACCTAACACCAGTCAAAATAGCTAAGATGTACAAAACGGGCAAGATGTTGTGTTGGAACTGCCAAAAAGAGATAGGGACCTATTACCACATATGGTGGACATGCAATAAGGCAAGAAAGTTCTGGAAAGAAATACAATCTGAAATTGATAATATGTTGGGAGTTAAGTTAAATTTAAGAGCTGAAACAATGTTGCT
>NW_024839384.1:0-1160 GCF_019175285.1 Sceloporus undulatus
TTGTGAAAAGCAGTTCTCCAGACTTCCATTGGGTAAGAGATGGTTTGCCTTTTCTTTTCTTTGGGGATGAGAGATTATGACTTGCCCAAGGTCACTCAATGATTTTCCATGGCTGAGTGGTGATTCAAACCATCTCCAGAGTTATATTCAAACCACTACACCATGCTGCTTCTCTAATATCCTAGGTAGTCTTGGGCAAATCACTGTTCTTCCAACCATCAACCATTCTGCTCACATTGCCTAACTGAATTTAATAATTAAGTGCTAGAGAACTCCAGGAGAAATAGACCATTGGACTCTCAGAACCTAAAGTTGTCATTCTTCCTACCATGTATGTGCTGAACTTTCTCTGCCTCCATCTTGGTCTGGACTTCCTCATAATCTCAGATCCTCTAAATTATTTATTCATGTAAATTAGTTTATTTTTGTTTATTAATTACTGAAATGAACAGAAAAGCTTTTTTTCTGCTTTCCAAGAGAATGAA
This sequence comes from Sceloporus undulatus, assembly GCF_019175285.1. Classification (NCBI taxonomy): domain Eukaryota; kingdom Metazoa; phylum Chordata; class Lepidosauria; order Squamata; family Phrynosomatidae; genus Sceloporus; species Sceloporus undulatus. The sequence continues at coordinate 486 of NW_024839384.1, forward strand.
ATTACATCCCTGAAAATCCAAAGCCAAGATGAAAGAGAAGCAGGTCCTGCAGCTGTAGAGTTTGTTTTTAGCCACTGAGCACTCATTGCAAGGAATGTAATCATCATTCAGAACAAGAGATCAGTCAAAAGGATAAGAAGCTGTCGCAAGTGGAGTGATGAAGGCATACCACAAAGAAGGGAATGCAAGGATGGGAAATCCAGCAGATTGTGGGCGTTATCTGATTTGGAATTTAGGAAAAGAAATAATGTGAAATCCTCTGGAGACATCAAGTGGGAGAGATAAGAGAGAAAGGGGATGGCCCCAGCTCTTTGAAAGATGCAAAAGTACTGATTGTAATGTTGGGTCAAGAATCACATTCACCACACCAGCGTAGAGTACATTCATCAGCATCTTGATGATCATAGGGTAAATTAATTGTTTTGCCCAGAAGCATGTTCAGCTTAAGCTGCTAGGTAAAAACAACTGGAAGATTTACAAAGATAAGATAGACAGACAGACATTCCAAAGCCTGATGTATTTTATTTATTTATTTAGGCAGGTATGAGCCATGAACCTGCTCACAATGTTTGAATTCTACTATTCCTCCCTCTAGGGGTGGAGGACCAATTAAAATGGTCCGCCCTCAAAGGCTGATGGAACCCATTAGGTTCCAAGAAGCCCTAGGGGGTTCTA
>NW_024839385.1:0-1160 GCF_019175285.1 Sceloporus undulatus
AATAGGTGGCATCTAACTCCTTTAAAGCTCTCCAAAATTTACAAAAACCAAAATTTGGTCTGCTGGAAGTGTGGTAACTCCCCAGGATCCCTGGTACATTTGTGGTGGCAATGTCAGCATGCCAAGAAATACTGGAAAGGGATTCATCAGAAGATGCAAATGATTCTTAATTATAAATCCCCTGGATTATTTCTGCAGTGCAGATACAGCCTGAGTCGGCTGTAAAAGGGCAGAAGCACCAAAGTCTAGTTTTTACTTCCTAATAATGGCTTTCCTTTAAAAGAAAGAAGCAGTCTGCTTTTCTGTCTAATCCTTATTTTTGTTGTTCTTGTTTGTTTCTATGTTTATTTGGTAATAATATGAGATGGTCTGGTCTGCCTCCTTCCTTCTTCCCTGAAAGTCTCTTAATAAGGAAACTGGGGAGACTTTTAAAACCTCCCAAAGGAGCCACTTTTGGCCTTTTTGGGGGACAAGCCTCCTCTTAGAAGCCAAAGCCCCATGTTTGTGAAGAAGAAGAATAAAGCTTGTATTAAAACTATCCTCCCCATTTCTGATCCCTTTTAAAACCCTTGTTCCCCAGAAGGAGCAGAACTGTGTAATAAGAAAACCCTCTCAGAGAAGAGACACAAAAGACACACACTTCCTTCCTTTTGGCCCAAGGAGCTGGGCTTCCTTATCTCTCTAAAGCCTCAGGAGAGAAAGAGGAACCTCTGTTCAACTGAGGCCTCAGAGAAGGTTCAGGAACAAAATGGTCACTGGAACACAACATGGCCAGGGATGGTGGGAGGGGCTAGGGTTCCAGCCAATCAGAGCCAGGGATGGTGGGAGGGACTGGGGTTCCTGCCAATCAGGACCAAGGATGGTTGGAGGGGCTGGGGTTCCAGCCAATCAGGGCCAGGGATGATGTGAGGGACTGGGATTCCAGCCAATCAGGACCAGGGATGGTGAGAGGGACTGGGATTCCAGCCAATCAGGGCCAGGGATGATGTGAGGGGCTGGGGTTCCAGCCAATCAGGGCCAGGGATGGGGGGAGGGGCTGGGATTCCAGCCAATCAGGGCCAAGGATGGGGGGAGGGTCTGGGATTCTGGTTGTGGTTCTGTTTCCTCCATTGCAAACCATTGGTCTTCTTTCAACTGGGATGGACATCCTATAGCCCCCC
>NW_024839386.1:0-1160 GCF_019175285.1 Sceloporus undulatus
AACTCTCCAGCATAGCCCGGTCTCCACAGAATTTCTCAGGCAGAGCAATGAGGCACTTAGTCCTGGGCTTGGGCTGGGGAGGAGCTGGGGGCTGATTCTGTAGCTCTGCCATAGCCTGAGTGAGCACAGCTACCTGTGCTGTGAGCTTTTGGTTCTGCTCCAACAGTTCTTTAACGAGCGCTTCTTCTGCCATTCTGTTATCAGCAATGATTAAGGCTAGAGTTTATTATGTCCGGGATTGCTGCCAGCAATCTCTGACTTATGCTGATAACCAATGCCTGCAACCAACATGTGTAGGCAAAACAAACCTTGTGGAGAAGCAGTCAAAGAGCAAGCCGAGGAAACAAGCCGGTGTCGGGGTTGCAGAAAGTCAAGCGTGCCGAAAGACGAGCCGAAGTCAGGAAGCCAGAAAGCAGCGTGGTCAAAACAGTCCGAGGTCACAAAAGCCAAGAGATAACAAAGGTCCGGTCCGAGGTCAAGGTAGCAAGGAAGCAAGGTAACAAGATGTCTGGAGCTAGAGCGACAGCAATCACACCAAGGGCTCATGCAATAAACTCTAGCAACAAACTCAAGCCTCTCTTTCACTTAAATCAGGGAAGCTCTCCCTCGAGCCACCTGAGGCTGGTTTGCTAACTGTCTTTCTGCAATCCTCCTGGATCTGCGCCTGCAAGCACTCTCGGCCCTTCTCTCTTGATAAGAAGGTACTTGCAGGCATGCCTCATCTCCTGAATCACCACTAGGCTGTGGCACCATAGAAGGCCTTTCCTCAGCACTAGGACCTGGTTGGACCTCCTGCTCTGGGGTTGGGGAAGCACAGCTGAGGCCTGGCAGAGCAGAACTAACACCTGGCGTTGCCTCAATCAGCCCTTGCTCTGGAGGAGGCTCATCCTCCTCCTCATCCTCCGAGAGCTGATCTTGGCTGGCCATGACAACACCTAACAACCAATCAAACTTACTAACAAGAACAAGAAAACATACTGCATAAAGCCACAAAGCTACAAAATTACCAGTGATAAGCTTAGATAAAGGATACCTAAAAGGAGCACCAGAGTAAGTCAAATACTTAACAGCTGAAAGGCTAGCAAGTCACACCTTATTGGAAGAAAAAGTGGCTTTTGATATTCTCTTATATAAAACAGACTAAATCTGGAGGGCAAATG
>NW_024839387.1:0-257 GCF_019175285.1 Sceloporus undulatus
TCATCTAGGTTTTACTCTTTATCAGTCTCCAGATGTGGTGGTCTGGGAGGGGCAAGCAGTCAATCTGGCCTGTTCACAAGGGGAAAAGAGTACTAACAGAAACATGTACTGGTACAAGCAAGAAAGGGTGAAGGATGCCCAGCTTCAGCTAATTATTTTTACATCAGAAGGTTTTGGAGATGAATCCGCCTTTGAGAAGGAATTTGAAGGCCGCTTCAGCACCACTGGAATGAAGAATTATGAATTGTCTCTGTCTT
>NW_024839387.1:357-1160 GCF_019175285.1 Sceloporus undulatus
TGGGAGATACTAGTACCTACTTTTGTGCAAAGCAAGATTACACAGAGAGGCAACTACTCAGGAAACCAGACATAAACCTCTTCTCAGCAGAATACAAATGTGATTGGCTCTTAGCACCAAAGTATTTTGGGCTTCAGGAAGAAAATATTATTAGTATTCCCTTGCCAGAAATTAAACTGGGCTACAATTGAATGGGATGGTCACCAGAACCAGCCTTATCATTCAGAGGCATGACATGGGCTGCTATGAGTATGCTGATAACACCCAAATATATTTCTCAATGCCTTCAAAAACAGCGTCAGCTAAGGATATCATGGGCTGAAACAGATGGCTGTAAAGGGGCAGATCTATGCTGCTCCTTTGAACGCTGGATCGAGGCCGTGTCAGCCTCACACCACAACCCCAATCCAGCATTTTTCTGGCCCCCAAAAAAGCAGTAAAATGCCACTCCTTTTTTGGGGTGGGAAAAAAGTGCCTTTTCCACTGCAGCAGCAGCTTTTTGGAATTTCTGAGGTGTGGCATGTGTAAATGCCACACAGCAGAAACACCAAGACACTGCCCGCTGTGTGGTCAGCAGGGCGGCATTATGTCAGCTTGGGGGTGGTGTCAGGGCATGCACTGTGTGTATGTCATGTCCCCACACCACCTGAAGCCGGCATTTTTTGCTGGTCTGTTTTGGCCCTATGTCTCCTTCGAATAAATGCCTAGAGGAGGTAGTGGGCTGGATGAGGAGAACTGAAGCTGAATCCAGACAACACAGAGGTGCTTACTGTCAAAGGTCCTAACCTGGGTTTGGAGGTGTG
>NW_024839388.1:0-435 GCF_019175285.1 Sceloporus undulatus
TACAAACAAATAGACCAAATGGTAGTGCTGCTGGCGCTTCTGACTACTTCCAGCTCATAGCCTGAAGCCTTCCTCGACATCTTTTTTCTGAATTTCTTGAGAAGCTGATCAAAAACATCTTCGACCCAAAATTAGATGGAAAAGGATAATGGGTGGACAGTGGAGAGGAGAACGAGACTAAAAATATAGCATCTCCCTATCCTTCCACTTTGTGTATTCATGCATGTGTGATAGTGCATCTGCAAGTACATCCTCCTATTAATGCAAACTTGTGCCTGATTTGTGCACACATTTACAAGCACGCTTGAGAAAGTAAGCACGAGAATAATAATAATAATAATAATAATAATAAATTTTATTTATATACCTCTTTTCCACAGATCAAAGCGGTGTACAGACAATTAAAACCATACAGACATTTCATAAAAGGATAAA
>NW_024839388.1:535-1160 GCF_019175285.1 Sceloporus undulatus
TAATAATAATAATAATAATAATAATAATAAATTTTATTTATTTTTCCACAGATCAAAGCGGTGTACAGACAATTAAAACCATACAGACATTTCATAAAAGGATAAAATCCCATAATAAAACCATACAATTACAGAACTCTAAGCACAATCATTCGCCTTCAAGGATAAGCAGGGAATCGATGGCAACAGATACAACCACGGGTGAATATGTGCTGGGTAAGTACTTCTGCAATAGCATGACAAGAAATGTTTATGACCATCTTAAGAAAGTCTGCATGCAAATTAAAAGGAACAAAACAAAGATGGTGTGGTGGAAATTCCTGGTTGAAATATAAAAGCTATAGAAAGATGGAGTCACTTTTGTTAGCCAGAGAGATAGTTTTTGAAATAAAGGCTTGGAGTTACTAGAGCAAAGGAATAGTGAGTGCATCTTGACCTGAATGGAAGCTGGCACCAGTAGAAAGACATAACATAAACTACTGAGATAAGGATACATAGTAGACATTTAGAAGCAAGGCTAGGAGCGAAAGCCACTAAATTCCTACAGGAGGGGGTAAGGAGTGATGATGCAGTTTTAATGTATGCATGTATTTCTGTTCTGATTGTAAGAATTCTATATGTTTAA
>NW_024839389.1:0-1160 GCF_019175285.1 Sceloporus undulatus
ATAATAATAAGATTTATTTATATTCCACCTTTTCCTTTCGGAATCAAGGCGGATTACAAAACAAAGGCATCAAAAATACAAAATACACCAACCATAAAAACATCACAGCAATATTATAACAATTAAGTAATTATACAAAAAATAAAAAAAGAATACAGAGTAGAAGATCCAAAATACATAGCACAATACATAGCATAATAATGGAGGCATAACGTAGCATAATAATTTAAATGACAATCCCCAGCACTTCCGTGGCAACAGAATAACTATCAATATCAAATTAAATATGTTAAAACAACATCTCATGACATAATAATCAAACATAACTTAACATAATAGGCAATATAACAATCCTCAACTCTCCTCTGACAACAAAATAACAAACAAGTACAAATTACATGCTTAAAATAGATATATTAACAGTAATCTCCCTCAGCCTGTTGCCATCTCTCTCCATAGTGTTATCGAGTTTGGATTTATATAAATTTTGGGTGCCAAGTGATAAAAAATCATGACCCCTGACTAACCCCATCGCAGCCACCATTACCCTAAAAGTGAGCTGACTACGTAGCCAAGCAGCCTTGCTGGACCTGGTCATAGGAAAAGGTAGATTTAAACCTTGAAGGAACCAGTTCTGGGAGTTGCCCTATCAGTTTTCACAGGCAGCCTGAAAGAATGAGGACAAAAGAAGTTTGCCTCACCTATTGATGGCATTAAGTACTCAGCCATCTAGATAGTGGTCCTCTCCCAAAGAAGTGGCAGACCCCTTTTTGTGTATCTGTTGTTTAGCTTTAGTCTTAGTCAATAGACAGCCATTAAGACCTTTGTTCCACAGGTAGCCATAGCCTACAGATATGTTTTGCAGTATAAATAGGACCTAGATTCCAGCCCTTCCTTGGGCTTGTGAGCTGAAGTTCCAAACCTCAAACTCTGTCGAGCAACTGCTCTGGAGCTCTCTTGGGCACTGAGCCCTGCTGAAATCACTTGGGCAAGCCAAAGCAAACTGTCTCTTTTGGGCCTCTTGTTAGCTTGGCCCGCTGGAACTTAGCTCCTAGCCACTGTGGTCACCACTTGCTTTCCCGTTCCCCGCGGCCATGTCCACCTTCCAACATCCCTCACATCCATCGCTTGGAGAAGACTCCTAAGGTAATTATTTCAAC